>NC_090411.1:34716135-34901135 GCF_036365525.1 Heterodontus francisci | reverse complement strand
TCACTTAGGGACCCTATGGAGAATGCCTGAGGATGGAATAACCCCAAACCTCAAATCATACCATTTGCTGCAAAGTGATAGGGATCTCACAGATAGCCCATAGAAATCAAGAGTGTGGGACTCTGTGCTAAAGCAAGGCGTCAACTTTTAATCATTACCTCCCTCCTCTTAAGAGGTTTTCTATCCCCGCATCACAAGTTGAGGGTGTACTAGTAATAAGATCTGGAGCAGAATATGGGATTACTGTAGGGTTTAGTATAAATGGGTGATTGTTGGTCGCAACAGACTCGGTGGGCCAAAGGGCCTGTTTCAGTGCTGTATCTCTAAATAAAAAAATAGATACACAGTAAAGCTCCCTTTACACTGTCCCCATCAAACACTCCCCAGGGTAGGTACAGCACGGGGTTAGATACAGAGTAAAGCTCCCTCTACTAAGTACAGACAAGTTGAGAGACTCCCCACAGTGCAACCAGTGCCTGTGAGTAAGATTGAAGGGGTGATTCCATGAGGCTCTCTTGGGTAATTGAGGCCCAACATGTTGGGAGCTCAAACACCAGCCCTTACTCACATTTAGAAAGTTTATTTGCAGGACCTTGTGAAATCTCCTTGGAGCACAGAATTTGGGCCGTTTTCTGCATTGGGCTCGTAGCAAATAGGAACTGAATGAAGACTGGGCTCCAATGTCTAGTCCAAGCCTTGTAGGTCAATGGACAAGAGAGATGGTCTGGGTTTGGGATTTAACCCCAGGCCAAGGGACAAGGGTGAGAGTGGAGTGAAGGGCACCAAACCCACTCCATTACCACTTTGCTAATCCTGTCAGGATGCAGGTGATTGAAAGCAGAACACATCAGCGACTTACCCAGGTGAAGATCGAGAAGAAAGAGAAGGTGATGGCAGCCCGCGCAGCATCCGCCCCTTCATGTAATGGGTCATCTTCCTCCAAATCCGAAACTTGCCACTGGTTGGTGAGGAAACAGAATCCCACAAACCACAGGAAGGACCAAAATGCTGTTGGATTGGAAGAGAAAGGGAACTGTAACCCAACAGGAGCTGTATTCTGCCAAACATGCTGCCACTTCCTGGGAGGCAGGGGAGGGTCAATGGGTTCCTCAGCACCATCAGCCCTCATTACCTCAACTGAGTAACCATTGGAAGATCCTGTTCTGCAGAGACAGGGGAGCGCACATGACAGAGAAACAGTGCTGAGTAACAGAGAGAATGAAAAGAACAGTGCAGCACTCCCTCAAGTCTGCCCCTCCGACAGTGCAGCACTCCCTCAATACTGCCCCTCCGACAGTGCAGCACTCCCTCAGTACTGCCCCTCCGACAGTGCAGCACTCCCTCAGTACTGCCCCTCCGACAGTGCAGCACTCCCCTCAGTACTGCCCCTCCAACAGTGCAGCACTCCCCTCAGTACTGCCCCTCCGACAGTGCAGCACTCCCTCAGTACTGCCCCTCCGACAGTGCAGCACTCCCTCCGTACTGCCCCTCCGACAGTGCAGCACTCCCTCCGTTACTGCCCCCTCCGACAGTGCAGCACTCCCTCCGTACTGCCCTCCAACAGTGCAGCACTCCCTCAGTACTGCCCCTCCAACAGTGCAGCACTCCCTCAGTACTGCCCCTCCAACAGTGCAGCACTCCCTCAGTACTGCCCCTCCAACAGTGCAGCACTCCCTCAGTACTGCCCTCCGACAGTGCAGCACTCCTCAGTACTGCCCCTCCGACAGTGCAGCACTCCCTCAGTACTGCCCCTCCGACAGTGCAGCACTCCCTCAGTACTGCCCCTCCAACAGTGCAGCACTCCCTCAGTACTGCCCCTCCAACAGTGCAGCACTCCCTCAGTACTGACCCTCCGACAGTGCAGCGCTCCCTCAGTACTGACCCTCCGACAGTGCAGCGCTCCCTCAGTACTGACCCTCCGACAGTGCAGCGCTCCCTCAGTACAGACCCTCCGACAGTGCAGCGCTCCCTCAGTACTGACCCCTCGACAGTGCAGCGCTCCCTCAGTACTGACCCTCCGACAGTGCAGCGCTCCCTCAGTACTGACCCTCCGACAGTGCAGCGCTCCCTCAGTACTGACCCTCCGACAGTGCAGCGCTCCCTCAGTACTGACCCTCCGACAGTGCAGCGCTCCCTCAGTACTGACCCTCCGACAGTGCAGCGCTCCCTCAGTACTGACCCTCCGACAGTGCAGCGCTCCCTCAGTACTGACCCTCCGACAGTGCAGCGCTCCCTCAGTACTGACCCTCCGACAGTGCAGCACTCCCTCAGTACTGCATTGGGAGTGCCAGCCTGAACACTGTGTTCAAGTCTCTAGAGTGGACACTTGAATCCAAACTTTCAGAAATGAGAGTGATACCCACTGAGCCATGGATGACACTCATCGAATTAAACATCTGTCATTCCTCAAGGTGATTTACCTTTGGCCTGTTGTGATCCTACTGTCGCCTGTGAGACAAAAAAGTAACAAATGCACCACACAAGTGCCAGACAATGACCATCTGCAACAAGAGAGAATCTAACCATCTCTGCTTGACATTCTAATGCATTATCATCGCTGAATCCTGGGGATTGCCATTGACCAGAAACTGAACTGGAGTAGCTATATAAATACCATGGCTGCAAGAGCAGGTCAGAGGCTTGGAATCCAGCGGCGAGTAACTCACCTCCTGAATCCCCAAAGCCTGTCCACCATCTACAAGGCACAAGTCAGGAGTGTGATGGAATACTCTCCACTTGCCTGGATGGGTGCAGCTCCAACAACACTCAAGAAGCTCAACATCATCCAGGACAAAGCAGCCGGCTCGATTGCACCACAACCACCACCTTCAACATTCACTCCCTCCACCACTGATGCACAGTGGCAGCAGTGTGTACCATCTACAAGATGCACTGCAGCAACTCACCAAGGCTCCTTGGACAGCATCTTCCAAACCCATGACCTCTACCTCCTGGAAGGACAAGGGAGCAGACGCATGGGAACACCACCACCTGCAAGTTCCCCAAGCCACACACCATCCTGACTTGGAACTATAATCACCATTCCTTCAATGTTGTTGGGTCAAAATCCTGGAACTCCCTCATTAACAGCATTGTTGGGAATACCTACCCCTTATGGACTGCAGCGATTCAAAAAGGCGGCCCACCACCTTCTCAATTAGGGATTCACAACAAATGTTGACCTAGCCAGTGACGCTCACATTCCATGAAAGAATAAAAACACTGACCTGAAAATCCAATGTCCCCCAGGACCACCTTTTTCCGGTCCTTTACGCTGCTGATCTGTGGGAAATAGGCATCGAGCGCGAGGAAGGCCATGCACCCGAAGAAGGCCAGCACACCAATGGTGATGCCATAATTACAGGCATTGGGGTTACGGTTGAAGACGCAGTGCTGCTCCACCTCAGTGGGTCGGTTCATATAACCTTCATTGACAATCGATCCGAAAACAACAATCGAAAATAGCTGCAGACAGACAGAGAGACAGAGAGAGACCAGGTCTAGTTCAAGTGTTACAGCTCAGCCTACTTTAAACAGATTCCTCTCCTTGCAGCATGACGCAACCAACTGCTGGGAGTGTTAATGAAGTGTCAGTAACTGGCTAAAGGAGTAATGGTGCATCCTGTGCTCGATTCCAGACAGAGAGCGAGAGAGAGAGAGAGAGAAAGAAAGAGAGCGAGAGAGAGAGAGAAAGAAAGAGAGCGAGAGAGAGAGAGAAAGAAAGAGAGCGAGAGAGAGAGAGAAAGAAAGAGAGCGACAGAGAGAGAGAAAGAAAGAAAGGAGAGTGAGTGAGAGAGAGAGAGAGAGCGAGAGAGAGAAAGAAAGAAAGAGAGCGAGAGAGAAAGAAAAAAAGGAGAGCGGGAGAGAGAGAGAGAGAGAGAAAGAAAGAGAGCGAGAGAGAGAGAGAGAGAGAGAGCGGGAGAGAGAGAGAGAGAGAAAGAAAGAGAGCGAGAGAGAGAGAGAAAGAAAGAAAGGAGAGTGAGTGAGAGAGAGAGAGAGCGAGAGAGAGAAAGAAAGAAAGAGAGAGAGAGAAAGAAAGAAAGAGAGCGAGAGAGAAAGAAAAAAAGGAGAGCGGGAGAGAGAGAGAGAGAGCGGGAGAGAGAGCGGGAGAGAGAGAGAGAGAGAGAGAGAAATCAACCCATGCCATTTGATCCCGGTTCTGGGAATTTGCTTTCCTGCTATTTTTGCACCCTCCCCTCCTATTATTTGCTGACTCCTACGCATCGAGCATCCATCCTGCAATTCATCCTAGTGCCCCTCTTTGTGTGAGGCTGCAAGTACCTTGTCAGGCTGTTGGACTGTGGAAGGCATCACAGCTAAGTCTCATCCAGTTTTCCTTACTCCCTCCCACCCTTCCCTCCCCAACACACATTTTCTAGCAGGGTCACTAGATATTGCTCAAGAGCAGGAAGCCTGACAAACTCCTCCCTTCCCTAGTCTGAGGGTACTGAGTCCAACTACCTTGGTTGATGGCGAGATCTGGGGATGAAATGTCCCGACGAGCTATCAGGGGAGCTGAAATTAACAAAAACAACTTGTATTTATATAGCACTTTCAATGTTGTAACACTTTCCACGGAGCTTCACAGGAGCGATTTATCAAACACAGTTTGACACCAAGTCACATTAGGAGATATTAGGAACAGGTGGCCAAAAGCTTAGTCACAGAGGTAGGTTTTAAGGAGCATCTTAAAGGAGGAGAGGGAGGCGGAGAGGTTTAAGGAGGGAATTCCAGAGCTTAGGGCCCAGACAGCTGAACGTGGAGGAGTGATGAAAATCGAATGATGAAAATGTACAAGTAGCCAGAATTGGAGCAGCGCAGAGATCTCGGAGGAGCGTAAGGCTGGAGGTTACAGAGATAGCTTAAATCTAATTAATATATTAGAACTTACATCTGGGTGCACTTCCTGCCAACTTTTAGCATTCTAAATCCTGTCTACGTTTATAATGGAAACTTTCTGTGTGAACTAGTGACACTGTAATTATACTCTCCCACCAGTGGAGGCAGTGGCAGACAGTTTCCCTTAGAAACTGGGCACAGGAGTTCGGAGTAGAACTATAAAACATAGAGAAAGTATTAACACAGCTGAGAGGTTATACTTATCAGGAATGGCTGAACAGGGTGGGGCTCTTTTCTCTTGGAAAAAATGTCTGAGGGGGTCACTTTAAAATTATGAAGAGGTTTGGTAGGATAGATGTAGAGAAGATGTTGACACGTTGACCAGAACTAGGCATGTTAAATGTATGGTAGTCAGTAATAAATCCAATAAAGAATTCAGAAGAAATGTCTTTACCCAGAGAGTGGTGAAAATGTGGCACTCGCTACCACAGGGAGTGGTTGAGGTGAATAGTGTAGGTTCATTTAAGGGGAATCTGGATAAACACATGAGGGAGAAAGGAACACAAGGATATGTTGATAGGGTGAGATGAAGTAGGGTGGGAGGAGGCTCATGTGGAGCATAAATACCAGCATGGAGCAGATGGGCTGAATAGCCTGTTTCTGTGCTGGAAAATTCTATGCAAGGACTGAATTACATCGAGAACACTCTAGTCCAATTATCTCCTGCCCACTAACCTGGTTTTATGTGAAAACTGTAGTAGACTGTGTGCAGTAAAGCATCAAAGGACTGAATATATTTTTAATAAAAATAAGGACAGAAGTGCAGAAACAAAAAAAAGGTACTTTTCATGATCTCAGGACATCTCAAAGTGCTTTACAGCCACTGAAGTGTAGTTGCTGTAATATAGGAAACACAGCAGCCAAATTACTGTTTGTGGGAGCTTGCAGTGCACCACATGATAATCTGTTTTTAGTGATGTTGGTTGAGGGATGAATGTTGGAACCAGGACACCAGGGGAATCTCCCCTGCTCTTCGAATAGTGGACCCAATGGCAATGGAATCTTTCACAGTCACCTGAGAAGGCAGGCGGGGCTTCTGTTTAATAGCTCATCAACAGATGGCTCCTCTGACAGTGCAGCACTCTCTCAGTACGGCACTGGGAGCGTCAGTCTGGATTTTGTGCTCATGTTCTATCGCTTGAAAATAAAACACAGAAACGCCAAGTGTCCAACACAATGAACAATGGGCAGTCACATGAAAGGGTTCGTGGCAGCTGCCTCGAAAATGGTTCTTGGATGACGTCTTGACTCCACGTGGTCCTCAGGCAGGACCTAAAAATACCATCGTTAATTTGTCTGCACTGTGGTCACTTTGTTCTCCACATTATTGCTGGAGGGCTAGCTGGAAGCGAGGGGGGAGATGAAAGGGCTGCCAATTTGTAACCGTGCAACCGGGGAGGAGCAGGGCTGGGGAGAAAGTGAGAAAAGATTATTTTGGAAACTCAGCAATATTCTTGCCGTAGTCTTCAGATATGGTCAAAATTTCAAGAGTGAAGTAATTATCATTCCACCCTTAGTCAGCACCTCCCAAACTCAGTGCCCTCTGACACTTAGAAGGACGCCCTAGCAGTGGGTGCAAGTTCCCCTCCAAGACTCAAGACACAATCCTGGAACTTCTTCCATAGCTGTCACCATATGGACTATAGCGATTAAGGCAGCTCACCACCAACCTTTCAAAGCACTAAACAATTTCAGGTTTTTCATTTCCGCTACTGTAGTATTCATTCCGAGTCTCGATCTCTCTCTCTCTGTGAAGCGCCTCCTGACATCCATCACCTTTTACTAGTTTGAGCCACCTGTGTCCTACCCTTGCAATTTAATTTGATGTAATATTCCAGCTTTGCTTTTTGCCTACCAGTTATACACCTCTATAAGATCACCTCTCAGATGCCTCCTTCCCAAGTCAAATAGCTCAAGTCTCTCCAGCTTTCCTCATAACTCAAACCCCCTGACACTGAGAATCAGCCCCATGGTTTCTCTCTGCACTGTCTCCAGCACACAAATATCTCCCTTGAGTATTCCAACACTGTCCTGGCTGGCCACTTCATCTTCCACCCTCATCCAAAACTCTGCTGCCCACAGCCTAACTCGCACCAAGTCCCATTCCCCATCACCCCCATGCTCCTACACCCCCTATGACCTACATTGGCTTCCAGTCCGACAACACCTCGATTTTAAAATTCTCATCCTTCCTTTCAAATCTCCTTGGCCTCACCCTTCCCTATCTCTGTCATCTCCTCCAGCCCTACAACCCTCCAAGATCTTTCCAATTCTGGTCTTCTGCACAGCCCCGATTTTCATCGCCCCACCATTAACGCTGTGCCTTTCAGCTGCCTGGGCCCTAATCTCTGGAATTCCCTTCCTAAACCTCTCCGCCCCTCTCTCTTTCTCTCCCCACCTTTAAGACTCTCCTTAAAACCTACTTCTTTGACCAAACTTTTGGACACCTGTTTTAATATCTCCTTATGTAGCTCGATGTCAAATTTTGTTTAATGACGTTCTCGTGAAGCACCTGGGGATATTTTACTACATTACAAATGTGATATAAATGCAGATTGTTGTTGTGCCTCCATGAGCAGAACTGAACCATTAACAAAAGGTGAGGTCTGACCAGATCACAATACAGTTTGTTCACGACTTCCTCAGATTTGTACACTCTGGTTTTGCCTGTGTTTATGTCTACATTAAAGACTGGAGCGGGTTGTTCAGGAGTGACGGGACTGGAAGATGTGTAGGAAATGGGTTTGAAAGGACTGAGCATATTGTACACTGGGTAGCTTACAGAATTTATACTGTAACGCTCCTGGAATTTCTCCACGAGCTTTGCTTGTCTGCTGTAGTGCGAATGACTCTTACTCACACGAGGCTTACTCTCCTCATTAATTCCCCTGTCCTTCCCCCTTTCCAGCCATTCTCCTCTTTCACCATTATTTCTCCGTCCCTGTCAAGCTACACATCGCTTCAACTATTTCCTGATTTCCCTTGCTCCCTTCCTTGTTAGCCAGAGTTGTCAAGATCAGGGAACTGCAAGGAATGAGATCCATGATCAACAAGAATGGGATAGATCACAAAACCAGTTAAACACTCAGAATGGTGTGGGTTTAAGAATGAACACTCTGAAAATAAGCTACAATTTTGAACCGAAATGGGTGAATCTCGTTCCAAATGAGTATGGATGGTTCTCGGTAAATGGCATTCTCTCTAACTCACTCCCAGTTTTCTCTCTAGTAATCTTCCTTTTTGTGCCTCCCTATGCTTCTCTGCCCATCAGTTTCATTCCATCGAGGAAGTAAATCCTCCAGTGACCTTAATGGAAAGGATCAGAGAGACTGTCAACAAGATCTCTGGTGAAACAGGAACACACTGCATCCTAGCACACCCTCACCACCACACACCATACACCTGTACACACAGAGCCTATTCATAATTCTCATAGCTTGACACATGCACCCTGCACAGAAATACTGTACACATCAAGGGTTTAAGTGAGAGTTGTATCAGGCTCTGTGTAAGTAAGCCACACCAGTCCTTGTGATCCAGGGCTGCATAGCTCAATGTTAAATACCAACCCTAACACAGAATATATCATCTGTTAAGACACATTTTGACAGGCTAAAATAAAAAATCTGACTTATTTACACACAATTTATTAAAAATAAAACCACTGGACCAAGTACAAAACGACACAGTTAAATGGACAGCATACGGAGACCATCACAGGTCAATCGTCTACGACTGTCATTGCTTCTGTAGAACATCTCCTGCAGGTAGGAATGACAAGTAACACCAAACTGCACACCCGCGATATCTTTCAAGTCTCTGAAACCAACCTTGCCGACCCTGGGTATGGAGCTTGTTCCTTCCCAAATCTCATTATGAGAAAGATCACCGCACAGGTTCAATTGCTTCCTTTGAACAGAGAGACGGGGCTGCCCATCAACCTTGCTTAAATCTAGCACAGAAAGGCAAATGCCCTTTCTCCCTACAAATAGATTCTCAATATTTGCCTTACATTAATACAGTACTGAGGTCCCAATTCTTGCAATGGGAGTGTTCAAAGATCAGCACTTTAAAAACATATACAAGACAAAGCAGAAATCACACTCTCCTCCTAGTACTAGATGAAACATTAAACCAAGGACCCATCCTCTTGGGTGGATGTAAAAGATCCCACGGCCACCACTGGAAGAGCAGTGGAGTTCTCCCCGGGGTCCTGGACAATATTCATCCCTCAACTAACATCACAAAAACAGATTATTTGGTCATTATCACATTGTTGTTTGTGGGATCTTGCTGTGTGCAAATTGGCTGCTGTGTTTCCTACATTATAACAGTGACTACACTTCAAAAAGTAGTTCATTGGCTGTAAAGCACTTTGGGATGTCTGAGGTTGTGAAAGGTGCTACAGAAATGGGAGTCCTTTCCTCTCCTTCCTTTAGAAGCCAGTTCTGGCACAAAAACATGACTCCCTCCCAACTGCCCCCACCCAGTGCTTAACGCTGGTCTTTGTAGTGCAGAGACAGCCTGTAAATACATTTATGATTGAAGGAAATACTAGTTTCCACAGATCTAAATCGTTGCCGTGTGCCTGGAATGGCATCGCTTTCACAGACAGTGTCGACATCTCCCAGGGCACTGCACGACTGCAAAAACATCAGAGTTAAAAGTGACAGTCCCACTATTGAATGAGAGCGGATGGGGAAGTGCTGAAATGCTGACAGCTTGGGGAGGGAGGGAATGGGTTGTACATGAAATATTTTAACTGCAATAGAATGAGTTTATATTCTTTGGCGTTTAGAAGAATGAGAGTGGATCTCATTGAGGTCTCGTCAGGGTAGATGCTGAAAGGCTGTTTCCCCAGCTGGAAAGTCTACAGCTAGGAGTCACAGTCTCAGAATAATGGGTCAGACACTTCAGACCGAGATGATGACATACTTCTTAATCAGAGGGTTGTGAATCTTTGGAATTCTCTACCCCGTTGAGTATATTCAAGACTGAGATTATTAGATTTTTCGGGACTAAGGGAATTTGGATCGGGTGGGAAAAGTGGAAGTTGAGGCAGAAGATCAGCCATGAGCTTATTGAATGGTGGAGAAGGCTTGAGGGGCCGAATGGCCTACTCCTGCTATTTCTTATGTTATGTAAACTGTAGTAGCTACAAGTCTACCAATAGAGTTTTTGTACCGATAAGCAAAAACAATCTCTACTTTAACTATTCCTTCTCTCCTGAGTAATACTCAGCTACAGAGCAGCACGTTCCCAGAATCCACTTTCCCAATCAGTGCTCATCTCCACCTGCAGAAGCACTGAAATTGGCCTCAGCACCCTTCATCTGGGAAGGGGACTAATGGGTCCCAGATCACTGTCCGGAGACGCCTGCTGGAAAGTTTGCAAGGGCGAGAGTGAACACACAGAGGAGCAAGCAGGATCAGATCTGTCTTCCAGAACAGAACAGCCTAATGGACAAGAATACTGGCCACATGCTGAGGCTGCTGGTAACTGCAGAGCTGAATTTGAGAATCGCCACCTTCAGGAGGTGAAAGAACGTGAATAAACTCCCATTTCTACAGCAACTTCCACAACCTCAGACAGTCCCAAAGTGCTTCACAGCCAATGAAGTACTTTTGAAGCGTAGTCACTGTTGTAATGCAGGAAATGCGACAGCCAATTTGCAAATAGCAAGATCCAACAAACAGCAATGTGATAATGATTGGATCACCAGTTTTTGTGATGTTGATTGAGGGATAAATATTGACCCAGGACACCAGGGAGAACTCCCTTGCTCCTCTTCCAATAGTGGCCGTGGGATTTTTTTATTCTGTAATCTCCAATGGAGATAGATGACGCAGAGTATAGTGAACCTGCCAGGACAAGGGTGAAGGAAATGAGGAGTAGGGGTGCAAATATCTGCATTAACGCACACACACACCCTCACTCTCTCTTGGGGAAATCCTATATTGCACCCCCATCTACACTCCAGTTCACTGTGATGCACCCCCATCACCCCCACTGAAATGACTAACACACCCCACTTGCACTCACTGAGCACAACTGTTCACATTGCACACTCACTGACCTTACGCCCAGTCCTGCTGACCAGAGACCAGCTCTGTGCACACACTCACTGAGCACAATTTATCTGCAGCCACTCCCGTTGAGTGACAGATCCTCCTACATCAGGCAGGAGAACTAATCTTGTCCTAGGCAAGCAGCACACAGCAGACAATAGTACACTCAATACACTCTAATCTGTAGCCTTCATGGGATGTGGGTAATTGCTGGCAAGTCCAGCATTTATTGCCCATCTCTAATTGCCCTTGAGAAGGTGGTGGTGAGCTGCCTTCTTGAACCGCTGCAGTCCATGTGGGGTAGGTTCACCCACAGTGCTGTTAGGAAGGGAGTTCCAGGATTTTGACCCAGCGACACTGAAGGAACGGCGATATAGTTCCAAGTCAGGATGGTGTGTGACTTGGAGGGGAACCTGCAGGTGGTCGTGTTCCCCATGCATCTGCTGCCCTTGTCCTTCTAGATGGTAGAGTTCGCGGGTTTGGAAGGTGCTGTCTATGGAGCAAGTTGCTTTAGAGTTTAGACACTGATAGCATTGATCAAGTTGGAAATGTATCCTTTCAGTTGGATTCATCTGTCTTTATTTTGGCACAGTTTAGTTTGACTGTGTTTCTCTCTTACATAAGGGGAACTCTAAAAAGGAATTTGTGATGATTCCTGGGACAACCCAATGTTAGTCAAAAAAATGCCCATGCAGGATAATGTTTATTTTTAACACCTGTATGCCTATTAAATGAACCACAAAGAGGAGACTAGACCTGGAGTTCGCCACCACACATCACCAGACCAATAAAACATTGCCCTTCCATTCCAAACACGAAGAAACTTTGAATAATCAGCTTCTTGCTAAAATGACTTGAGATGCAACAGAGGAAAGCTTGCCATGACGTGTCCTCCTTGGTGTTATTGTGCTGTGATTTTATACATCATTCAGTCCAGGTTCAAAAGCACAATTATTCCACTCTTTTCTGTTGCTCTTTTTCTACATCTTGCCCAAGGCTCAAGAAATTAAATATTGCTTCTCAACAGATACTTGTTTCTCTTGTGTCTGCGTGAAATTGATTGACTGGAGAGAGAGAGAGAGAGAGAGAGAGAGAGAGAGAGAGTTCCCATCCATTTTGTGGACTTGTTCTTTGCTACAAATCTCCCACATTTCTCCTTCACTAAGAGTCAAACTCCCCACCGAGTCCCAGTGACCTCTGTGCAATAAAATGGTTCTTGGGTTCCAGCAACCATGCATCCTTCACAGAACATCGTAAAAATCCACCTTCCATTGCCCCGAGGGGATCACAGTGATCTCTATCACATCAACCGACATGACACACACACATGTGGGCAGAGAGAGGGGGGCGAGAAGCGCAGAGAGAGGGGGACGAGAGGCGCAGAGAGAGGGGGGCGAGAGGCGCAGAGAGAGGGGGGCGAGAGGCGCAGAGAGAGGGGGGCGAGAGGCGCAGAGAGAGGGGGGCGAGAGGCGCAGAGAGAGGGGGGCGAGAGGCGCAGAGAGAGGGGGGCGAGAGGCGCAGAGAGAGGGGGGCGAGAGGCGCAGAGAGAGGGGGGCGAGAGGCGCAGAGAGAGAGGGGCGAGAGGCACAGAGAGAGAGGGGCGAGAGGCGCAGAGAGAGAGGGGTGAGAGGCGCAGAGAGAGGGGGGCGAGAGGCGCAGAGAGAGAGGGGCGAGAGGCGCAGAGAGAGAGGGGCGAGAGGCGCAGAGAGAGAGGGGCGAGAGGCGCAGAGAGAGAGGGGCGAGAGGCGCAGAGAGAGAGGGGCGAGAGGAGACACAGGAGGTGGTGTAATGGTAATGTCACTGAACTAGTAATCCAGTGGCCCAGGCTAATGCCACAGGGACACAGGTTCAAATCCCACCATGTCAGCTGGTGGAATTTAAATTCAATTAAAAAGAAATATCTCAGCAATGGCGCCATGAAACGGTCATTGGTTGCCTTAAAAACCCATCTGGTTCACTAATGTCTTAGGGAAGGAAATCTGCTGTCCTTACCTGGTCTGGCCTACAAGTGACTCCAGACCCACAGCAATGTGGTCGAGTCTTAACTGCCCTCTGAAATGACCTAGCAAGCCACTCAGTTGTCAAGGGCAGTTAGGGATGAGCAACAAATGCTGGTCTTGTCAGCAACGCCCACAAACCACAGAAGAATAAAAGAAACAGAGAAACACACACACACACACACCGCGAGAGAGAGAGAGATACACAGAGAAACATTATAGTCACATCTATTTTTAAAAATTTGATTTTGTTCTTGGGTGAGAAGGGATTTTATAACATTTTTATGTTTAATTCTACATTAAAAAAAAATTAAACATTGATATTTGTACAAGCTGTTGCCAACAGAAATGCACTCTAATACTGAAAAAGAATCGGACTTTTAATGCGCCCGAGTTAACCCCATTGAATGCTCAGGTCTGTGGCTTTTGTTAAGTATTGCCCATCATCATCAATATTGCAGAAATCCCAGAGTATTGTGAGGAGAGTGAAGATTTAAACCAGAAACTTATACCGTACACATTATGCAGCACTCAGGATCAGATATATTAATATCTCATAAACAAGGTCAGCAAACCTGTTGTTAATTGGAATGGAACAGATTCCAATTGCTCCTAAAATCCATTAGCTGCCGAAGGAAAGGGACACGGGATGTGCATTGATTCTTAATTAACACAAAGCAGCACATTTTGAAAAGCTGCGTGTCAAGCTGATGTCTTATCGTGTTTGACTGCTAGCTGACATTGCTCACCCTCTCCCAAACCTCCCCAAATCTAAAATCATCTCCCTCCCTCCCCCTCTATCTCTCCATCATCATCTCTCTCTCTCACACACACACTAACGACCTAATCCAAGACCCCTCCGCTCTGGTTTTAACCCATTTTCTCCCCTAAATGTGATTAACCACCTAAAAACTAATTCAATCCCTCTTCCACCTCCCCCCCCCCCCCCCCAAGCAAGCTGATTTAAACCCCATCTCCCTCAAAAAACATGGTTTAGCCCCGTCAACCCCTCCGTCTGATTTAACCCCCTTCTCTCCCCATCTCATTTCACACGCCTTCTCTCCCCCCAACTCTGATTTAACCCCCCCCACTTCTTACCCCCACAGTCTGATTTAACCCCCCTCAGTCTGATTTAATCCCCCTCTTTCCCCCAGTCTGATTTAACCCCCATCAGTCTGATTTGACCCCCTCTTATCCCCCAAAGTCTGATTTAGCCCACTGTCTCTCTCGCCCCCCCACCCCTCCCCTCCAAAAAGCTGGTTCCCCCCTGTCTGCCCCCTAGGCCTAGTTTAAGCCCCCCCCCCCCCACAGAAAGCTGGTTTAACCCTTCTCTCTACCCCATAAGCCTGGTTTAACCTCCCCCCCCTCCAAAGGCTGTTTTCACCCCCTCACTCACCCAGCTGACAGCCCTGAGGATGGTCTGAGGCTGCTTGATGAAGGTGAGGGGATCAAAAGCTCCTCCAGCCTTGCCAGCTCCATAGACTGCTGCAGTCTCCATCTTCCTCCAGCCTCTTCTCAGCGTCGGGAGCGCGCACTGGGCAGCGCGGGAGCGCGCACTATCAGCAATGGAAGCCGCAAGGCACCAGCACAGGGTAGGGAGGGAGGGAGAGGGGGGGAAAGGCGATTCACAAACAGAATTCGAAAGCAAAGAAGATGCAGGGACACAAAATGCAACATTGCAATCCTTTTGCAAAAATATAAATTATTAATTGAAACATATTTTAATTGTTCGCATTATATCATGAATTCTTGCCTTAATTATTAAAATAACACTATGCATGTTAATTAATCTTAAAATATTTTTAAAACACTAATGTTCCTGTTAAATAACATAGTAAATTTTGTTTTAATGTTAATGTTCATGCTTAATCTCGTAAATGTACCAAAAGGTATTAATTTGCATGCTAAGTAATCTTGCAAGTATATTCAAAATGTAATGATGCATCTTAGGTTAAAAATATTTTAAAATATTGTCAAATAATCTTATGTATCTAAAACTTTCACAATGCATGTTTAGTAATTATGCAAATGTAGCTAAAATATTACAACCATGCTACATAATCTTGTAAATATATTTTTAAAAATATCAATGTTCATGTTTAATCTTGTAAATGTACCAAAATATATTAATTTGCATACTAAATAATCTTGCAAGTATATTAAAAATATTATTATGCATTTTAGGTAATCATTTAAATATATTTTAAAATGTTGTGAAATAATCTTATGTATCTAAAACTTTCACAATGCATGTTAAATAATCATGTAAATATATTTAAAATATTACTAAGCTTTCTAACTAATCCTGTAAATATATTTTAAAATATAATAAATACATTAAATAGTATTATGTTAAAAGGATAGAGTTTTTGAATTAAATTCATCCATGTCATATAGAGAATGATAAGTGATAATTAATATTTTACACAGAGAAATTGATGGTCATTGGGAGAAATTGCAACAATTTGTTATTGTATAAACCCCAAAATGAAATTATCTTGCTTTGACTCACTCTTCAAACCTGGGGTGATGCACCCCAAATATCAATGGGACATGAACTATTAGTAAGAAGATCAGTCAGGGCAGACTGACCATTGACTAGCTGAACTGTCCATACCAGAATGGTCACAGGTTCAATCCCTGATCCATCCTGAATTAATCTGGGAGGTATCAGAGGCACCGTGATTGACTTCAGCATTCTTGGGCTAGACAGGGAGGAAATTAATCAGCATCCTTTCTGGAGGTTAGGTGTGCATTGTGAGCATGTTGGTGAGGACAGATTTAGGTTTGCAATGTGATGCCTGCTAAGGTCAAACAGCCTGCCAATGCTCATTGGGCCCACATGTGACTAATGATGTCTCAGCTGTGACTCAGTGATGAGACATCAAACTAAGGCCCCGTCTGCCCTCTTATCCAAAAGACAGCACCTCTGACATTGCAGCATTCCCTCAATACTGCATTGGGAGTGTTAGCAAGGATTGTGATTTCAGTTCTCTGGAGTGAGATTTGAATGCGTGACAGTCCTGAATGACTCGGAGTTTGAGTAAATGTATGTCTAGATATGTTATGTTGGCCTTTATTGCAAAGGGGCTTTGAGTATGGAGTATAAGAGTAAGGAAGTCTTGCTGCAATTATGTAGGACTTTGGTGAGATCACACCTGGAGTACTATGTACAGTTTTAGTCTCTTTACCGAAGGAAGGATATACTTGCCTTAGAGGGAGTGTGACGAAGATTCACCAGATTAATTTCTGAATGAGAGGATTGTCCTATGCAGAGAAATTGAATAGAATGGGCCTATGCTCGCTGGAGTTTGGAAGAATGAGACATAATCTCATCGAAATCATGGAATCACAGAATTGTTACAGCACAGAAGGAGGCCATTCAGCCCGTCGTGCCTGTACCAGCTCTCCGAATGAGCAGTTCACCTGGTGCCACTCACCTGCCTTCTCCCCGTAACTCTGCACATTCTTCCTTTTGAGATAACTAATTCCCTTTTGACTGGCTTGATTGAACCTGCCTCCACCACACCCTCAGGTAGTGCATTCCAGATCCTAACCACTCACTGAACCTGACTCCACTGCACCCTCAGGTAGTGCATTCCAGATCCTAACCACTCACTGAACCTGACTCCACTGCACCCTCAGGTAGTGCATTCCAGATCCTAAACACGCACTGAACCTGACTCCACCACACCCTCAGGTAGTGCATTCCAGATCCTAACCACTCACTGAACCTGACTCCACTGCACCCTCAGGTAGTGCATTCCAGATCCTAAACACGCACTGAACCTGACTCCACCACACCCTCAGGTAGTGCATTCCAGATCCTAAACACGCACTGAACCGGCTTTCCAAATCTACTCCGTTCAGACCCCTCATGACTTTGAATACCTCTATCAAATCTCCTCTCAGCCTTCTCTTCTCCATGGAAAACAGACCCAACTTCTCTAATCTATCTTCGTAAATGAAGTTCCTCATCCCTGGAACCATTCTCGTGAATCTTTTCTGCATTTTCTCACATGACCTCACATCTTTCCTAAAATGCGGCTCCCAGATCTAGGTGCAATACTCCAGTTGAGGCCAAACCAGTGTTTTATACAAGTTTAATGTATAAAATTGCTGACAGGGTAGAGGCTGAGAGACTGTTTCTCCCGGTTGGAGAGTCTAGAACCAGGAATCATAGTGTAAGGATAAGGGGTTGGCCTTTTTGGACTGAGATGAGGAGGAATTTCTTCACTTGGGTATCTTTGGAATTCTCTACCCCAGAGAGCTGTGGATTCTGTCGTTGAGGCTGAAATCGATAGATGTTTGGACACTAAGGGAATCAAGAGCTGATTGAGAGGTTTCAAATGTGAGAAGGATTCAATAGATAGAAAAAAACTATTTCCTCTGATGGGGGAATCAAGAATAAGGAGGCACAATCTTAAAATTAGACCCAGGCTTTTCATGAGTAAAATAAGGAAACAATTTTATGTAAAAAGGTATCCTGGAACTCTCACTCCCTAAAGGCTGTGGATGCTGGAACATTCAAGAATGAGACTGATACTTTTTATCCATCAAAAATCTATCAAAGGGATACGGAGCAAAGGTGGGTAAATGGGGTTATGAATGTGCAGAGTTACGGGGAGAAGGCAGGGAATGGCACTAATGAACTGCTCATTCGGACAGCTGGTGCAGATGCAATGGGCTGAATGGCCTCCTGCTGTGCTGTAACAATTCTGGGCTATGATCTAACTGAATGGCAAAACAGGCTCGAGGGGCTGAATGGCCTCCTCCTGTTCCAATGTTCCTCAGATCTGGCTCAGCCTGACAACCCTCTGATGACCCTATCTCGGTTTGAACGTGGAGGATGGGAGCTTTGTTTGAGGCAGTAGGTGTTAACGGTAACTGTGGAACAGCACCCGAGAGGCAGGAGAGAATACAGGAATATTTGTAGTTAGTTATCAGAAAACTGTCCAACTTGTCCCAAGGTGATGAAGCATCTTTCAAGTCTTAAAGTCAGACACAACAGTCAGGTTAGAATGATTAGGAAACCAATTGATGGGTCCGACCTACCAGGCTTCCCTATAAAGTAATCTCCAAAGCCAGGACACATGCGTCACCCATTCATTAATACTGTGGTCTAATAGGTCTATTAAAATGCACAGCTGTTAATGAGGACCTGCATAAAAGGTACTAACTTCACAACACAGAGGACAAAGAGCTGAGTGGTTGTGCATTGTTTTTACTGCAATGCAATATGTCATTGCTCAGGGTACCCACACCTCTACTCCCAAAATCCTTGGGTTGTGGGGCTGGAGGAGGTTACAGAGTTAGGGAGGGGTGAGGCTGTGGAACAATTTGAAAACAAGGTTGAGAATTTTAAAATTGATTCTGGAAAGGTTCCATCAAACTGGAAAATAGCAAATATAACCCTTCTATTCAAGAAGGGAAGGGAAGGGGAGGGGAGGCAGAAAACCAGTAACTGTTGGCCAGTTAGTTTGACATCTGACATGGGGAAGGTGTTAGAATTGATCATTAAGGGGGCTATAGCTGAGCACTTGGAAAAACTCAAGGTAATTGGGAATAGTCAGCATGGTTTGTGAAAGGGAAATCAAGTTGAACTAATTTATTGGAGTTCTTTGAAGGAGTAACATGCGCAGTGGATAAAGGGGAGCCTGTTGATGTACTGTACTTGGGTTTCCAGAAGGCATTTGACAAGGTGCCACATAAAAGGTTATTGCGCAAAGTAGGAGCTCATGGTGTAGTGGGTAACATATTAGCATAGCTAGAAGATTGGCTGGCTGGCAGAAAACAGAGAGTATGCATAAATGGGTCCTTTTCTGATAGGTAGGATATGACGAGTGGAGTCCCACAGGGGTCTGTGCTGGGGCCTCAGTTTTTTACAATTGATATCAATGACTGAGATGAGGGGAGCGATGGCATGGTAGCTAAATTTGCAGATGACTCAAAGATAGGTAGGAAAGTGTGTTGTGAAGAGGACATAAGGAGGTTGCAGACTGATAGAGATAGGTTGAGTGAGTGGGCAAAAATCTGGCAGATGGAGTATAATGTGAGAAAATGGGAAGTTGTTCAATTTGGCAGGAAGAATAAAAAAGCATTAAATGGAAAATGACTGTAGAATTCCAAGGTGCAGAGGGATCTAGGTGTGCTAATGCATGAGTCACAAAAGGTTAGTGTGCAGGTACAGCAAGTAATAAAGAAGGCTAATGCTATCCTTTATTATGAGGGGAATTGAAAATAAAAGTAAGGATGTTATGCTTCAGTTATACAGGGCATTAGTGAGACTACATCACGAATACTATGTGCAGTTTTGGTCTCCTTATTTAAGGAAGGATGTAAATGCATTGGAGGCGATTCAGAGGAGGTTTACTAGATTGATACCTGGAGTGAGTGGGTTGTCTTATGAGGAAAGGTTGGACAGACTGGGCTTATTTTCACTGGAGTTTAGATTGGAGGGGAGACTTGATTGAAGTTTATAAGATCCTGAACAGTCTTGACAAGGATGTTTCCTCTTGTGGGGGAGTCCAGAACTAGGGGGCACTGTTTTAAAATTAGGGGTCGCCCTTTTAGGGCCAAGATGAGGAGACACAAACAGATCAGCCATGATCGTATTAAATGGTGGAGCAGGTTCGAGGGGCCGAATGGCCTACTTCTGCTCCTAATTCGTATGTTCGAGGTGCTGCCAGACTGGGAGCCAATGTAGGTCAGCGAGCAAAGGGATGATGGGTGAACAGGAGGTGATGCGAGTTGAGATACAGGCAGCAGAGTTTTGGATGAGTTGAAGTTTATGGAGGTCGGCCAGGAAAGAGTTGGAATAGTCGAGTCTAGAGGTAACAAAAGCATGGATGAAGGTTTCAGCAGCAGATCGGCTGAGGCAGAGCATACACTTCTTTCTTTGCTGGTTCCTCCAGTTTGAAATTTGAGAGGTTTGGATTGGGGCTGTTATTAGTGTTGCAATATTGGTGGATAAATCCTTAAATCAGAAGACAAGAGCTCCCAGCATCAGCAACCTAAGACGTCCGCAAATGATGAATTTAAACTTTACATCTAGTGCTCCTGATGCACACACCAAGACAGCTCATGAGGATGACAGGTTTGGACACGCCCCTTACACTGCAACACTTTTGCTGTGAATCTCTTTGAGTGTTTAGTCAAATGCAGAATAATTCCGCATCTCTTCCCGATGTTGGATGTGTCCCTTTAATCACTAATCATTCATTGCATTTTTATTCAACCAATAACTGAATTTTATTGAGTTTCCTCATTAATAAAACAACAGCATTTCCCTCTTCAACAGGCAAGTGAACATCCTGAGTATAACCAAACAATGTGTGTGTTTGTTCTGAAATATATCAGATGCATCACTGGGTGAAGGTACAACCTCTGATTAAGACAATGTGACCTTCTAATCCAATATGGAAATGAAGATTTAATGAAACTACATTCCATAGGGAATTGGTTGATCAGTAGTGTGTGTGTTTCAGAGTGTGCATTGGGTTGGATACCATACCTGGCTTTAATGTCTAGTTAAAATTCATTCGTTTTCCAACCACCCACTTCCCCCTCAAGATGATCATTCTTCTGTCACCATCTATCACCACCGGTCAGCAATTTACACAATGTATATTTCTGGCTAAAAAGGTAAAAGATTCCACAGCTACTAATGGAAGAAGAGCAGGGGAGTTCTCCCGGTGTTCTGGACAATATATATCCCTCAACCAACATCACAAAATCTGGTAATTATCACATTACTGTTTGTGGGATCTTGCTGTGCGCAAATTGGCTGTTACGTTTCCTACATTGCAACAGTGACTACTCTTTGAAAAGTACTTGATTGGCTGTGAAGCATTTTGGGGCATCGTGAGGTCATAGAGTTATACAGCACAGAAACAGGCCCTTCAGCCCATCGTGTCCATGCTGGCCATCAAGCACCTAACTATTCTGGTCCCATTTTCCAGCACTTGGCCCGTAGCCTTGTATGCTATGGCGTTTCAAGTGCTCATCTAAATACTTCTTAAATGTTGTGAGGGTTCCTGCCTCTACCACCTCTTCAGGCAGTGTGTTCCAGATTACAACCACCCTCTGGGTGAAAAAATTGTTCCTCAAATCCCCTCTAAACCTCCTGCCCCTTACCTTAAATCTCTGCCCCCTGGTAATTGACCCCTCCGCGAAGGGAAAAAGTTTCTTCCTATCTAACCTATCAATGCCCCTCATAATTTTGTATACCTCAATCATGTCCCCCCTCAGCCTTCTCTGCTCTAAGGAAAACAACCCTAGCCTTTCCCGTCTCTCTTCATAGCTGAAATGCTCCACCCAGGCAACGTCCTGGTGAATCTCCTCTGCACCCTCTCCAGTGCAATCACATCCTTCCTATAGTGTGGTGCCCAGAACTGTACACGGTACTCCAGCTGTGGCCTAACTAGCATTTTATACAGCTCCATCATAACCTCCCTGCTCTTATATTCTATGCCTCGGCTAATAAAGGCAAGTATCCCATATGCCTTCCTAACCGTCTTATCTACCTGTGCTGCTGCCTTCAGTGATCTATGGACAAGTACACCAAGATCCCTCTGTACTTCCTAGGGTCCTACCATCCATTGTATATTCCCTTGCCTTGTTAGTCCTCCCAAAATGCATCACCTCACACTTCTCAGGATTAAATTTCATTTGCCATTGCTCCGCCCATCTTACCAGCCCATCTATATCGTCCTGTAATCTGTTTTCCTCCTCACTATTTACGACACCACCAATTTTTATGTCATCTGCGAACTTACTGATCATACCTCCTATATTCACGTCTAAATCATTAATGTACACTACAAATAGCAAGGGTCTCAGCACCGATCCCTGTGGTACACCACTGATCACAGGCTTCCACTCGCAGAAACAACCCTCGACCATCACCCTCTGCCTCCTGTCACTAAGCCAATTTTGGATCCAATTTGCCAAATTGCCCTGGATCTGCTGTTACCTTCTTAACCAATCTGCCATGCGGGACCTTATCAAAAGCCTTACTGAAGTCCATGTAGACTACATCAACTGCTTTACCCACATCTACACATCTAGTCAGTGCCTCAAAAAATTCAATCGAGTTTGTTAGACACGATCCCCCCCTGACAAAGCCATGCTGACTATCCCTGATTAATCCCTGCCTCTCCAAGTGGAGATTAATCCTGTCCCTCAGAATTATTTCCAATAGTTTCCCTACTACTGATGTTAGACTCACTGGCCTGTAATTACCTGGTTTATCCCTGCTACCCTTCTTGAATATTGGCACCACATTCGCTATCCTCCAGTCCTCTGGTACCTCTCCTGTGGCCAGAGAGGATTTGAAAATTTGTGTCAGAGGCCCTGCAATCTCCTCCCTTGTCTCACATAACAGCCTGGGATACATCTCATCTGGGCATGGGAATTTATCCACTTTTAAGCCTGCTATAACAGCTAATACTTCCTCCCTTTCAATGCTAATGTGTTCAAGTATATCACAATCCCCCTCCCTGATCTCTACACCTACATCGTCCTTCTCCATAGTGAACACAGATGAAAAGTAATCATTTAAAACCTCACCTAGTCCTCCGGCTCCACACACAGACTGCCACTTTGGTCCCTAATGGGCCCTACCCTTTCCCTGGTTATCCTCTTGCCCTTAATATACTTATAAAATGCCTTGGAATTTTCCTTTATCTTGCCTTTTTCATGTCCCCTCTTCGCTCTCCTAATTACTTTTTTAAGTTCCCCCCTCCCACACTTTCTATACTCCTCTAGTGTCTCCGCTGTTTTCAGCGCTCTGAATCTGCCATAAGCCTCCTTTTTTTTCCTTATCCAATCCTCTTTTATCCCTTGACATCCAGGGTTCCCTGGACTTGTTGGTCCTACCCTTCACCTTAACGGGAACATGTTGGCTCTGAACTCTCACTATTTCCTCTTTGAATGACTCCCACTGGTCTGAAGTAGCTGCTCCCAGTCCACTTTGGCCAGATCCTGTTTTATCAAATTGAAATCGGCCTTCCCCCAATTCAGTACCTTTATTTCTGGCCCGTCTTTGTCCTTTTCCGTAACTACCTTAAATCTTAGAGTTCTGGTCACTATCCTCGAAATGCTCCCCCACTGACACTTCTACCACTTGTTCGACTTCATTCCCTAGGATAAGGTCCAGTACTGCCCCTTCTCTTGTCGGACTTTCTGTGTGTTGGCTCAAAAAGCTCTCCTGTATGCATTTTAAGAATTCTGCCCCCTTTAATCCTTCTGCACTAAGACTATCGCAGTTGATATTGGGGCAGCTGAAATCCCCTACTATTATTACCCTATTATTTTTATCTCTGAGATTTGCCTACATATCTGCTCCTCTATCTCGCCCTGACAGTTTGCAGGCCTGTAGTACACTCATTGAGTGATTCAGCACTAAAACAGGCCCTTCAGCCCACTGAGTCTGTGCCAGCCAACAACCACCCATTTATACTAATCCTACATTAATCCCATATTCCCTACCACATCCCCACCATTCTCCTACCACCTACCTACACTAGGAGCAATTTACAATGGCCAATTTACCTATCAACCTGCAAGTCTTTGGCTGTGGGAGGAAACCGGAGCACCTGGCGGAAACCCACGCAGACACAGGGAGAACTTGCAAACTCCACACAGGCAGTACCCAGAACTGAACCCGGGTCGCAGGAGCTGTGAGGCTGCGGTGCTAACTACTGCACCACTGTGCTGCCCCCAAATCACTCATAGCCAAGTGATTGCCCCCTATTTGTTTTTAAGTTCTACCCATATGGCCTCCTTTGAGGAACCTTCTAAGAAATCATCCCTCCTTACTGCAGTAATTGACTTCTTTAGCAACAGTGCAATACCACCTCCTCTTTTGCCTCCTTCCCTGTCACGCCTGAAGATTCTATACCCTGGAATATTGAGCTGCCAGCCATGCCCCTCCCTTAACCATGTCTCTGTGATAGCAATAATATCATAATCCCATGTGTTAATCAACACCCTCAAATCATCTGCCTTACTAGTAAAACTCCTTGTATCACGGAGTTAAGGTGGTGAAAGATGCTATATAAATGCAAGTTCTTTAATTTTATTTTAAATGCGTTTTCAGTGGCTTGTTGATGCAGTGACAATGCTGGGTTCTCGCAATTAACACAGAAGGAAATCTTATGATGGGAACAAATTCTTTTCAAGAAAAATTAAATTGTCATAAAAATCTCGTTGTGCCTTTTTTCTGCTTTGCTTGATTTAATGTTTCCATTTGAAAGCATGTGCGCCAATGACATCATTGGAAGAACTGCCTGGAACCATTTAGAGAGCCCCAGAGAGCACCCAGGCAGTTAAATTAAAATCTGCAGAATCGACCATTAATCTGAGGCGCTTCACTGATTATGTCATTTCAGTGGTGTATATATTAATTTATGTGTCTTGCGTTATCAGCCTCGATTACTCATGAATGCCAGTGCACCCTGAGAAAAGGAGCAGTGCTGTAATTCAAGAGTGTGAAATTATCAAGGCTTCACATCTGTCACTTCACTGGAACTGTGGTCAGTTCTGGGCACTGCACTATTGGAGGATATGCTCGTCTTGAAGGGGTTGCAATGCAGATTCACCTGAATGATACCAAGGCCGTGGGTTTCCTCCGGGTGCTCTGGTTTCCTCCCACATGCCAAAGACTTGCAGGTTGATAGGTTAATTGGCCATTATAAATTGCCCCTAGTATAGGTAGGTGGTAGGGAAATATATAGGGACAGGTGGGGATGTGATAGGAATATGGGATTAGTGTAGGATTAGTATAAATGGGTGGTTGATGGTCGGCACAGACTCGGTGGGCCGAAGGGCCTGTTTCAGTGCTGTATCTCTCTGACAGTCAATAGCAGTCACTAGCCAGGGCTACGAGCTGGATATCCACCATGGCCAACTTGCTCCTCATAATTGCCCTTGTTTAGATTTAAGACCCTAGTTTTGGATTGAACAACATCTTTTTCAAACTTGATGGAAAATTCTATCATGCTATGGTCACTTTTCCCTAAAGGTTCTTTTACTACCAGATTATTAATTAGTCCTTTCTCATTGCATAATACTAGATCCAAAATAGCTTGTTCCCTAGTTGAAATAATAACAAGAAATGCTGGAAATACTCAGCAGGTCTGGCAGCATCTGTGGAGAGAGAAGCAGAGTTAACATTTCAGGTCAGTGACCCTCCTTCAGAGGGCCCTCCCTCCTAAACCATTTTCCCAGCCACATGTTCATTCGCTTAATCTTCCTATTTCTCTGCTCACTAGCAAGTGATACTGGGAGTAACCATGAGATTTCTGCCTCAGATGTCCTGCCTTTCAATCTCCTTCCTAGCTCCCTAAATTCTACTGATTTGACAGTAGATAGGCAATGGCTAGTATTTAAAGAATTAATGCATGATTTTCAAAACACATACATTTCTTTAAGGCAAAAGAACCCAATAGGAAAAGCTAGTCAGCCGTGGCTAACAAAGGAAGTTAAAGATAGTATCAGATCAAAGGGGGAGGCTTATAAATTTGCCAAAAAAGTTGTAAGCTGGAAGTTTGGGAGAATTTTAGAATCCAGCAAAAGAGGACTAAGAAATTGATAAAGAGAATAGAATATGAATGTAAACTTCTTTTGGGCCTCCTTATCTCGAGAGACAATGGATACGCGCCTGGAGGTGGTCAGTGGTTTGTGAAGCAGCGCCTGGAGTGGCTATAAAGGCCAATTCTGGAGTGACAGGCTCTTCCACAGGTGCTGCAGAGAAATGTGTTTGTCGGGGCTGTTGCACAGTTGGCTCTCCCCTTGCGCCTCTGTCTTTTTTCCTGCCAACTACTAAGTCTCTTCGACTCGCCACAATTTAGGCTTTATGGCTGCCCGCCAGCTCTGGCGAATGCTGGCAACTGACTCCCACGATTTGTGATCAATGTCACACGATTTCATGTCGCGTTTGCAGACTAGTAAGAAATATAAATATGGATTGTAAAAGCTGCTACAGGTATGTAAAAAGGAAAAAATTAGCAAAGACAAATGTGAGCCTTTACAAGCAGAGACAGGATTATTTATCATGGGCAATAGAGAATTGGCAGAGAAGCTAAATAATTACTTTGTGTCTGTCTTCACAGAGGAAGATACAAGAGGTCTCCCTGTAATAATTGAGGTGAGACCGCACCTGGAGTATTGCGTGCAGTTCTGGTCACCGCATTATAGGGAGGACGTGGAAGCTTTGGAAAGGGTGCAGAGGAGATTTACTAGGATGTTGCCTGGTATGGAAGGAAGGTCTTACGAGGAAAGGCTGAGGGACTTGAGGTTGTTTTCGTTGGAGAGAAGGAGGAGGAGAGGTGACTTAATAGAGACATATAAGATAATCAGAGGGTTAGATAGGGTGGATAGTGAGAGTCTTTTTCCTCGGATGGTGATGGCAAACACGAGGGGACATAGCTTTAAGTTGAGGGGTGACAGATATAGGACAGATGTTAGAGGTAGTTTCTTTACTCAGAGTAGTAGGGGCGTGGAACGCCCTGCCTGCAACAGTAGTAGACTCGCCAACTTTAAGGGCATTTAAGTGGTCATTGGATAGACATATGGATGAAAATGGAATAGTGTAGGTCAGATGGTTTCACAGGTCGGCGCAACATCGAGGGCCGAAGGGCCTGTACTGCACTGTAATGTTCTATTCTATTCTAAAAATGGCCAAGTTTTCAGGTTTCCATTCTCCCTCCTCAGTGCCTCCATCTTTGTGAGTATGGACTTTGGGTGAAGATAGAATTGAGCTGGGCTTGACTGAAATGTCTTATGTGGTTGAGCAGCCTACTCTGAAGAATGGCTTTTGGGTTGAGATATGGGGGAGGGGTGGGGGCAAAGGAAATTTACCCCAACAGAAGAGAAGAAAAGGGCAAGAAAGCTAACAAAACAACAATGACAGTTTAATCTCAATGGTTAAAAGAATGTTAAAGAACTATTTTTGTTAAATTAGACATAAACGTGCCTTGCTCTGATCTACAGAGAGTTAAAGAATGACAACGGAAGTGATGTAAGTTTATGGTAGAAATGGAGAGTAAATATTAATATATGGAGGAGTTATATTTTTTAAATGCGTAGAAAATTATTAAAAAATTAAAGAGATTAATTTATTATGGATGAATTACAAAAGGTTAAGAAGTTGCCAGGAAATGACGTTTTCACTCCAGTATAAAAAGGAATGGAGCGATAGCACCTCCCTCTTTCAGGCCTGATTTTGAGATGGTAGGTAGTGACTTCAATCTAATTAATATCACAGCAATCCGCGCACATAAAGACTTACTGCAGACAGATACTTGAACAGACGGCTTTTAACTATCGCATCAATGTTATGTTGATTGAATGTTTTGAGGATAATGTCGGTAAAATGGCTATAAATTAACCCATACTTTTTGCACAAAATGGCGGCTGCCGGCTTGTTCGGTGACAGCAATCCGAGTAACATCAGCGCCATCCTGATTCATCAACCTCCCATAGTTGATGATATCATTGTTGTGTTAGGCTAACTTCACGTTTATGCCGTCGTTTCTCGAGCTGTACTTCGATCAAACGTTTAAAATGTTGGAAGCTGGATCCAAAATGGAGACTCAACTCTCGGGCCAGCTCCGTGAGTGAGTGACTTCCAGGGGCTCGAATGGATTGGGAGAGAAACACAGCATTTTAGTGGCTTTTGTAGATAGTTGACAATTGTATGTTAATTCTGCTATTGCACAGCAATCAAATGTGGAAGATGATTGAGGATAGAGTAACAAAAGCAATTGCAGCTGCTGCATAGTTCTGTGGTGGAGGGCATTAGTTTTCAAATATTATGAATTATGAGGAGGATGGTGATAAATCATCTATTCCACCAGCCTGACGATGTTCTGGAGGACACGTGGCCGATGAAGTTTAATGCAGAAAAATAGGAGGAAACTTTTTCCCTTAGCGGAGAGGTCAATAACTAGGGGGCATAGATTTAAGGTAAGGGGCAGGAGGTTTAGAGGGGATTTGAGGAGAAGAGTTTTCACCCAGAGGGTGATTGGAATCTGGAACACACTGCCTGAAGAGGTGGTAGAGGCAGAAACACTCACGATTATTCAAGGGCGGTGCAGTGGCTAGCACTGCAGCCTCACAGCTCCAGCAACCCGGATTCAGTTCTGGGTACTGCCTGTGCAGAGTTTGCAAGATCTCCCTGTGACCATGTGGGTTTCTGCCGGGTGCTCCGGTTTCCCCTCTCAGCCAAAGACTTGCAGCTTGATAGGTAAATTGGCCATTGTAAATTGCCCCTAGTTGTAGGTAGGTTGTAATGGTGGGGATGTGGTAGGGAATATGGGATTAATGTAGGATTAGTATAAATGGGTGGTTGTTGGTCGGCACAGACTCGGTGGGCCGAAGGGCTTGTTTCAGTGCTGTATGTCTATGACTCTTAAGTATTTAGATAACACTTGAAATGCCATAACATACAAGGCCACGGGCCAAGTGCAGGGAAATGATATTAATTAGACCACTCACATTGAACAACTTCTCCTTCAACTCCACGCACTTCCTTCAAGTAAAAGGTGTCGCTATGGGTACCCGCATGGGTCCTAGTTATGCCTGTCTTTTTGTGGGATATGTCGAGCATTCTTTGTTCCAGTCCTACTCAGGCCTCCTCCCCCAACTCTTTTTCCGGTACATTGACGACTGTATCGGTGCCGTTTCCTGCTCCCGCCCCGAACTAGAAAACTTTATCAACTTTGCTTCCAATTTCCACCCTTCTCTCACCTTTACATGGTCCATCTCTGACACTTCCCTTCCCTTCCTCGACTTCTCTGTCTCCATCTCTGGGGATAGGTTGTCTACCAATATCCATTATAAGCCCACTGACTCCCACAGCTACCTCGACTACACTTCTTCACACCCTACCTCCTGTAAGGACTCCATTCCATTCTCCCAGTTTCTCCGTCTCCGACGCATCTGCTCTGATGATGCTACCTTCCATGACGGTGCTTCTGATATGACCTCCTTTTTCCTCAACCGAGGATTTCCCCCCACTGTGGTTGACAGGGCCCTCAACCGTGTCCGACCCATTCCCCGCACCTCTACCCTCACCCCTTCCCCTCCCTCCCAGAACCGTGACAGGGTTCCCCTTGTCCTCACTTTTCATCCCACCAGCCTCCATATCCAAAGGATCATCCTCCGCCATTTTCGCCACCTCCAGCGTGATGCCACTACCAGTCGCATCTTCCCCTCCCTTCCCCTGTCAGCATTCCGAAGGGATCGTTCCCTCCGCGACACCCTGGTCCACTCCTCCATTACCCCCACCACCTCGTCCCCGTCCCAGGGCACCTTCCCTTGCAATCGCAGGAGGTGTAATACCTGCCCATTTACCTCCTCTCTCCTCACTATCCCAGGCCCCAAACACTCCTTTCAGGTGAAGCAGCGATTTACTTGTACTTCTTTCAATGTGGTATACTGTATTCGCTGCTCACAGTGTGGTCTCCTCTACATTGGGGAGACCAAGCGCAGACTGGGTGACCGCTTTGCGGAACATCTCCGCTCAGTCCGCAAGCAGGACCCTGAGCTTCCGGTTGCTTGCCATTTCAACACTCCCCCCTGCTCTCATGCTCACATCTCTGTCCTGGGATTGCTGCAGTGTTCCAGTGAACATCAACGCAAGCTCGAGGAACAGCATCTCATCTACCGATTAGGCACACTACAGCCTGCCGAACTGAACATTGAGTTCAATAATTTCAGAGCATGACAGCCCCCCACTTTACTTTCATTTTTAGTTATTTTTTCTTCCTTTTTTTTGCATTCCTTTTTACATTTTTTGCATTTATTTCATTTCATCTTAGTTTGTTCAGTTTGCTTACCCACTGTTTTTTTCAGGTTGTTTTTCTTCAGGTTTGCACTTGCTGATGTTCTATATTCAGTATATTCACACCTAATCTGTACTAATGCTTTGTCTTTCAAAACACCATTAACATATTGTTTGCCTTTGCTCCGTGACCTTTTGGTCAGCTATGTGGCCTGGTCCAATCTGCACCTTCTCCTTTGTTATCTCTTGCCCAACCCCCACCTCACTTGTTTATAATCTGTGACTTTTCTAATATTTGTCAGTTCCGAAGAAGGGTCACTGACCCGAAACGTTAACTCTGCTTCTCTTTCTACAGATGCTGCCAGACCTGCTGAGTGAATCCAGCATTTCTTGTTTTTGTTTCAGATTTCCAGCATCCGCAGTATTTTGCTTTTAATTAGGCCCTGTTGCTCTGCTGTAAAACTCTTGACTGTATAAAAGTGTGAATGAATCATTTTGATAGGAAGAATGGGGAGAGGCAATATAATATAAAGGAAACAATTCTAAAATGGGTCTAGGAGCAGAGGGACCTGTGGGTATATGTGCACAAGTTGAAGGTGGCAGGGCAGGTTGGGAAAGTGGTTAATAAAGTGTATGGGATCTGGGGCTTTATAAATAAGGGCATTGAGTACAAGAGCAAGGAAATTATGATAAACCTGTATAAAAACACTGTTTTGGCCTCAGCTGGAGTATTATGTCCAATTCTGGGCACTCCGATGTGAAGGCATTGAACAGGGTACAGAAAAGATTCACTAGAATGGCTCCAGGGATGAGGAGCTTCAGTTAGGTGGATAGATTGGAGAAAGGTGGGGCTGTTCTCCTTGAAGAGAAGATTTAAGGAGATTTGATAGAGGTGCTCAAAATTGAGGGGTCTGGGCAGAGTAGAGAAACTCTCTTCCCATTGGCAGAAGGGTTGAGGACCAGAGGGCATGGATTTAAGATTGGCAAAAGTGATGGTGATATGAGGGAAATCTTTTTTATGCAATGAGTGGTTAGGATCTTAAATTCACTGGACTGTATTGGGGGCAGTTTTGATCATTTTTTAAAAAAGAGAATTGAATAAATGTTGAGTAAAAATTTGCAGGGCTGTGGGAGTTTTTGCAAAGAGCTGGCAGGGACAGGATGGGCCACATGTATGCAATCTATGTTGAGCATTTTCACTTTTTTTTTATCTAAAGCATGTAGCTATTTAAAAAAATAATTCTTTAGAAACGGATTATGTTTGAACTGAATTTACCCTTCTCTAACCTCTGAAATTTCTTTGCCTCCTCCAGTCTCACCGCAAGTTCTCCGCCCCCAGACATGGTTCCCTGGGCTTCCTGCCCCGCAAGAGGAGCCGCAGGCATAGGGGGAAGGTGAAGGGCTTCCCCAAGGATGATCCTTCCAAACCCATCCATCTGACTGCCTTCCTGGGCTACAAGGCTGGCATGACCCACATTGTGCGTGATGTTGATAGACCTGGTTCAAGTGAGTAATGTTTAATTTGCTTAATGGGGATGCTACACTCATAAGCGATTATCTAGACGCTAATTTTTGAGTGAATGCTGTGTACGCTGCAACCCAGACCTGCGCATGCTGTAGTTCCGCTGAGGGTCAGTTTGTTGGGTAAGGACTCGGCCCACAACAGAATCAAGTGGGCCTGTGTCTGACACTGGGAAGGGCCTGATCAATAGTCAGTCATTTATGGCATAGAGAGAGGCCGTTTGGCCCATTGATTCACACCAGTCCTTGATTGCACTCCCTAGCTTGATCCCCATAACCCTGCAAGTTTGTTTCCTTCAAGTGCCCATCCAATTTCCTTTTGAAATCACTGTCTCCTTCCACCACCCGTGTGTGCAGTGAGTTTGTGTTGTACTTTTATCCAGAACTGGTTCCCTATCTTTTGGAATGCTGTCTACTTTGTACCTATAAGTTGTGGTACTGTGTGTTTGGCAGGAACTAAGCTGAGTGAAATTTACAAGTAGCCCAGGCATTGCTTAGATAGCAAATAACTGAAGCTAGGCTTGGATGGGATGGCTTGTCAAGATTTTGTTCACCTTAGTTTCCCAATGCCTGTCTGTCTCTCTCTCGCTCACTTTAAAGATGCATCTGTCACAACTTGAGGCTTAATTTAAAAAGTTTTCTGGCTTGGTATAAGTCATCTCTTGGAGGGTGAGGATGAAAGGGGAGAGTTTTAAATATTTAATTTTTTACCCCAGCACAGAAGCATTTCAGGGCCTCTGCTTGCAATGAAGCAGAAATTAACTACCCTACAGTACCCTCATGTTGGTGAGATCTGACTGGGCCATAGTGTTGGGGAAGGCTGGTCTGAAATTACAGCTCCATTAGACAGTGTCCTTTCCCCACATTGTAGACCATTCAGCCCTTCAAGCCATTTAATTGCATCATGGGAGGTAGTTGCAAGGATCAGATTTAGATGCGAGTAGCTATTCAGTGGTGATGAGCTCCCTTTGGGCCGGAGCATGTGCTGTTTTATAATCTGTTTTCAATCTGTTAAATTCAGTTTTAGACTTGTTAACTGGAATAACTACAAGTGATGATAAATTCGACGGGCGGTCATAAATAATCACCAGTGGTGGTTTTTGCTGAATGTCGAGTTTGCTGACTGTAGTTCAATGTAGACTTCGGTAACTGCAAAGATGTTGCCCTTCCCAGGGTGCAAGCTGGTTTGAGCCTGTGATTTCTCTTCTGTCCCTACATCAGAGTATAGCTAATGTTTGATAGGTGGTATGGAAAAGCTTGCCAATGGATTGGCTTAATGTGTGTCCATTTGGGAAGGTTGCTGCTTAATCTGTCAGTTAAGTCATAACCAATTCTGGTAACTGGCCAGACTAGCTGTGCTGTGATTGTTAGAAATGGCTGCTAACTATTTCATTAAATAAAAGCAAAATGCTGGAACTACTTGGGTCTGGCAGCATCTGTGCAGAGACAGTTAATGTTTCAGGTCAGTGATCTGTTGTCAGAACACAATTTATAATCAATGATTTTAAACAAATTTCTGAATCTCCTCCAGAGGTGAACAAGAAGGAGGTAGTAGAGGCAGTGACTGTGATTGAAACTCCTCCAATGGTAATTGTTGGTCTTGTCGGCTATATTGAGACACCCCGTGGTCTCTGTACTTTCAAGACCGTCTTTGCTGAGCACATCAGCGATGAATGCAAGCGACGCTTCTACAAGAACTGGTAAATATATCAAACATTTCCATAATTTTAGAAACAGTTTAAAGATATGTGGAATTATGCTAATATGGATTTAATTATCAGTGGCTCCGCTCAACTATGGAACATAGGCTGATGAGCCCAGGCTCTGTTTGTTGGAGGAAAATGTCCTTTGATCCCAACGATGAGCTGATTCAATGAGGTGCTGATTCCTTCCGCTCACATTGTGATGAAGGGTCGCAGCAAATAGCCTTTTGTCTCTTTATAAAGGTACAAGTCCAAAAAGAAGGCTTTCACCAAATACTGCAAGAAATGGCAGGATGAGGATGGCAAGAAACAGTTGGAGAAGGACTTCAACAGCATGAAGAAATACTGCCAAGTTATTCGCATCATTGCTCACACACAGGTAGGCACTAGGGCTAATCCACTTCAGTGAGGTTTGGGTAATTTAGAGTACAACAGCTTGCAATTAAATGGGGGTCTTGCTTGCTAATCTTGTATAGTCCACTTCATTACGTCGTCTGGTGCATTTGAATCTTGGAATGTTGCACAAAACTCTTAATGAGGCCACTGAGTATTGTGCTTTTCACGGGAATCCCCCTGTAATTGAGTCCATGCCATGTCCTGTGACTGATTTATCAAGAGTGCTGCCTTTTTGCCTTCCAATGCTGGTAAGGTTGCATTCTCTGGATATACTCATCTAGATGAATGGTTAATGTAGCGAAGCATCCCAGGGTGCTTTAAAAGAGGATAATCTCCTGTGTAATCAAATTTTACACCAAGCCACTCCTAAGTAGATAGTCAGACAGGCAGAGGTAGACTTTGAGCCTGAGAAGGAGAGAATTGTAGAGCTTGGAGCCTAAGAAAGCCGAAGGCGTGGCTGTGAATGGTGGAGTGATTTTAAAGTTGAAAAAGCTAAAGGCCAGAATTGGAGGAGCATAGAATGCTGGAGGTGAGATTTGCAGATTGGAGATTATAAGGTCTGTAGTCAGATCTTGCTGATCATCTAGGCTGGAGATGAGAAATTATTTCACTGTGAAGTTTGGGCAGCACAATGGCGCAGTGGTTAGCACTGCAGCCTCACAGTTCCAGCAACCCGGGTTCGGTTCTGGGTACTACCTGTGCGGAGTTTGCAAGTTCTCCGTGACTGCGTGGGTTTCCGCCGGGTGCTCTGGTTTCCTCCCACAACCAAAGACTCGCAGGTTGATCGGTAAATTGGCCATTGTAAATTGCCCCTAATGTAGGTAGATGGTAGGAGAATTGAGGGAATGTGGGGATATGGTAGGGAATATGGGATTAATGTAGGATTAGTATAAATGGGTGGTTGATTGGCGCAGACTCGGTGGGCCGAAGGGCCTGTTTCAGTGCTGTATCTCTGTAAAGGGTTGTGAATCTTTGAAATTCTATACCTCAGAGGGTTGTAGATGCTCCCATCACTGAATACATTTTGAGGCTGAGATTGACCGATTATTTTTTTTGTTTGGTCACGGAATGAAGGGATATGATCTGGTGGGAAGGTGGAGTTGAGGCCTAAGCTCAGCCATGATCGTTTGGAATGGTGGAGCATATGGTCTACTGCTCCTGTTTCTTGTGTTGCCCTTTTGGTGAGTTCTACTTGCTCTAATATGCTGGATCGGAATGCTTCCTCTGCAGATGCGCCTGCTCCCATTGCGTCAGAAGAAGTCCCACATCATGGAGATCCAGTTGAATGGTGGGACAATTGCGGAGAAAGTTGATTGGGCAAAAGAGAAGCTGGAACAGCAAGTTCCTATCAACTTGGTGTTTGGTCAGGATGAGATGATTGATGTCATTGGAGTAACTAAAGGCCATGGCTTCAAGGGTATGGAACACATTATTCAGCTGTTTAAAGGGTCTTGGTTAATTGTAATTGGGTCTCAAATTTTTTGTAACCTTGTCTAATATGTTGAGTTGATGTGTTGCTTTTAATGGTCTTTGGGTCAGCATGTCTGTATTTGATGCCTTGGAGCATTCTGTGATGATAATGTGGAATATGTTAATAGCATCTGACTCTGATGAGGAGCCATTCCATGTTGCCTTCCTTCTGAGAGCTACTCCAATAGTAAATTAGTGAAGAATTGTGTTATCATCTCAGTGTTGCTCATAGCTGTTCCTTCTCTCCCCAAGGGGTCACCAGCCGTTGGCACACAAAGAAGCTGCCCAGGAAGACTCACAAGGGGCTGCGTAAAGTTGCCTGTATTGGAGCCTGGCATCCTGCTCGTGTGGCTTTCTCTGTTGCCCGTGCAGGTCAGAAGGGTTACCATCACCGCACAGAGATCAACAAGAAGGTAATCCATGTTTAAAGATGTGATCTGAAATAGCTGAGGGATTCTCACCTTGATGTGGATGTTGCTGGCAAGGTGTTTGTGCCTAGTTGCCCTGAACTGAATGGCTTGCTCGGCCACATTGGCTGGACTGGATAAGGATGGCAAGTTACCTTCCCTGAAGGACATAAATGAACCAGTTTGGTCTTTACAACAATCCAACAGTTCAAGGGTCAATTATTGATAGCATTTTTAAAATCAATTTCTTTCAGCTTGGGGTGGCACAGTGGTTAGCACTGCCATACCTGAACAGTTTATTTAGAGATACAGCACTGAAACAGGCCCTTCGGCCCACCAAGTCTGTGCCAACCATCAACCACCCATTTATACTAATCCTACATTAATCCCATATTTCTACCACATCCCCACCTTCCCTCAATTCCCCTACCACCTACCTATATTGGGGGCAATTTATAATGGCCAATTTACCTATCAACCTGCAAGTCTTTGGCTGTGGGAGGAAACCGGAGCACCCGGCGAAAACCCACGCAGTGACAGGGAGAACTTGCAAACTCCACACAGGCAATACCCAGAATTGAACCCGGGTCGCTGGAGCTGAGAGGCTGTGGTGCTAACCACTGTGTTGCCCAGTTATCTTCACTTTGGTTAGTAGCTCTAAAGGCACTTCTGTCCTACCACAATATCTTCAGCGATGTGTACTAAAACTGACTTCTCTTCACTAGATCTACAGGATTGGAGCAGGTTACCAAACTAAGGATGGCAGATTATTGAAGAACAATGCTGCTACTGAATATGACCTGACTGACAAGAGCATCAACCCCCTGGTGAGTTTTTAAGCCAACTATCCCAAGGCATTCCACACCATGTGGCTTATGTAGTTCTGGACTTTGTGTTTACTGGTGTTCTGATTCTCTTGACAGGGAGGATTTCCTCACTATGGTGAAGTGACCAATGACTTTGTGATGGTGAAGGGCTGTGTTGTTGGTACCAAGAAGCGTGTGCTCACACTGCGCAAGGTGAACACTTACTGAACTTTCCTTTTAATATTGTCCATCTCTGAAGTGTGTTCAATCTTCCCCAGTTGCTGGGTGGGTGGTGGAAGAATAGTGTAGTGGGCAGCACAGTGGCGCAGTGGTTAGCACCGCAGCCTCACTGCTCCAGCGACCCGGGTTCAATTCCGGGTACTGCCTGTGTGGAGTTTGCAAGTTCTCCGTGTCTGCGTGGGTTTCCTCCGGGTGCTACGGTTTCCTCCCACATGCCAAAGACTTGCAGGTTGATGGGTAAATTGGCCATTAGAAATTGCCCCTAGTGTAGGTAGGTGGTAGGGAAAATATAGGGACAGGTGGGGATGTGGTAGGAATATGGAATTAGTGTAGGATTAGTATAAATGGGTGGTTGATGGTCGGCACAGACTCGGGCTGAAGGGCCTGTTTCAGTGCTGTATCTCTAAAACTAACCCTTGAGTGTTCAGATTGTGCATCTAACCAGAGACCCTATTGCTCTTCAGATGTCCCACTGACCCTACTCTTCCCTGGCCCAGAGAACAGTGGCCTCCCTGGGATGCTAAGAAGTTTCCAGGACAGAAGGGTCCCTGATCCCAGTGATTTAAAAAAAAAAAAAATCCTTCAAAGGATGTTGACGAACTTACCAAGGCCATAGTTTTCCCATTCCTAGGCCCTGAGAAGATGATGGGCCACCTTTTTAAACCATTGCAGTCTGTTGGTAAAGGTGCTTTCCCCAATTCTGAGTAGGAATTTGACCCGTAACAAATTAAGGAATAGCTAATGTATGACTAAGTCAGGACTTGATCCTGTCAGTGGGCTGGCCCTACTAGAATGTCTGTTTGGAGTTAGTTGGTAGTTCCCTCCAGTACATTGAGCATTGAATTGTGTTGTTAAACCCTGCAGTCCCTGTTGGTGCAGACCAATCGTCGTGCCTCAGAGAAGATCGACCTGAAGTTCATCGACACCTCTTCCAAGTTTGGTCACGGCCGCTTCCAGACCATCGAGGAGAAGAAGGCATTTATGGTGAGTGACTGTTTATGTGAAATAATAATGGCCATGTTTGTAATGAATCTTTGCAGTTTTGTAAATAGTAACAGTCTGAGGGTACAAGAGATCACTGCTTGCAATCACTGTCGCCTAACTTTCTTTTGTGAATTGCATGATTTCCATCCAGCTCTTGTGGTTTGCCCTTTTATCTGACACTTGTATGTTTCTTTGCTTGCAGGGACCACTGAAGAAGGATCGAATTGCCAGGGAAGAGGCTGCATAAACCATGGACCAATTTCATCAATTGTTGCATTGTTGCTGCAGTGTTTGAAGCTTTCAATAAATGCTTTTTTTTAAAAAAAAATTGCTGGCTTAGTTTTTGTCCATTCCATTTAAATTCCAACAGTTTCAGGCTGTGTTCTGTTTAAATTCTGATGTGCTTCTGCCTTATAGTTATAACAAACTGTTAAAGAGCCCCAAATTCTCTGCAGCAATCAGTTCTGAGTCTAAAGGTGCAAACCATTCATGTGTATATTGCAAGCTGCAGGTTTGAAGAGAAGGACCTGTTTCTGTCCTTTGGCTCAGTATGGGCTTACTAGCTTGCCCTTCTCACCATCTGGCTTTGCAGCAAAATGGATATTTGTGGCTTTCTCCTGCCTCAGATATGTAGCTTGCTGCTTTTAGTTGGGCATTTCTGTTTTTGAGTTATAGATGAGTTTAGCTTTTCACTTCTGGCTTGGTGTTTGAGATAAACAAAGCTGTTTGAGGAGTGGATTAGAGATTAAGGGAGGGAATTAAATGATGGAAATCTGTGCGAGTGGCCAGAATTTGAAGAGTGCAGAGATCTTGGTCCTGGAAGAGTGGAGATTGGGAAGGTTGAGGCGATAAAACAACTGGGGGAAAACAAAGATGAGAATTTCAAATAAAGCAAAATACTGCAGATGCTATAAAGTGCTGGTCTGGCAGCATCTGGAGAGAGTTAACAGTTTCAGGTTGATGACCCTTCATCAGTTCTGATAAAAGGTTATTGACCTGAAGCATTAACTGTCCACAGATGTTGCCAGGCCTGCTGAGTATTTGCAGCACTTTGCCTGATTTTGAAATTCTCCTTTTAAAAACATTGCTAGACCAGGAGCCAGTGTAGGTCAGTGAACACTGGGTGATGGGTGAGTGCACTTAGTACAAGTTACAATACAGGAGCACTGGCCTAATCTAAGGTTCTACAACCTGTGGCTCTTTAACACTTCATTTATGGCTTCCCAACCTTTTCCAGTTGGATCATTTTAACATGAAGAAAAAGGTTTTTAAATAGAGCCATATTTTTATTGGGAATAATTGGCTGATCATTATGCTGCACTTTACAATTTCAAATGATTAAACAAACATCGGCTAAACCTGTTAGTGATCTAGCTAAACCATGGTTATCAATGTGCCTGATTCAAGGAACGGGTTATGATTGACCATTATTTCTAATATAGCTGAGAAAATGTGCTGTTGGCTATTTTTAATCATGAATCAATGGCTTAAATTATGAATCAATTTGTTTTAAAGATAACTACTGGCAATTATAAAGTCAGGCAGTTATGAAGTCAAATAATTTAAAGTTGGGTCTATTTCAATTTTTTTTAACTGATTTATTCAACATGCTTTTTATTATATATCCAAATTATGCATTCTACCAGACACTTGGCAATTTTTAAGTATTGGTTTAGAAATGCCAAATTTTTTTTGTGGCTCTCAATAGTTTTTATTTTACAGAAGTTTTAAAAAAAAATAAAAATTTTCAGGAAAAGGTTGCTGACCTAACTGATGTCGTGTTCATGCACCTCCAAATGTGGCTTGTGTACATCCCTGAACTTAATCAGTCCAATATTGGTAACTATGCCTTCAGCTGGCTAAGCACAGGCATTCCCTCCCTAACCCTAAGCCTTAAAGGAAGGGCAAGATCCTTCTTAAAACCTACATCTTTGACCAGACATTTGGTGGTTTGTATCTTGGATGGCTGTGCTAAAATTGTTTCAATGCTTGTGAAGCACCTTAAACTTTAACATGCATTTATATAGTGCCTTTATGTCATGCAATCTCCAAAAATGAGACCTGCAAAGGATATTCTCTTGCCTCAAGATGTCTACCCTTGCTGGCCTTGACTGCTCACTGACCCTAAAAAAAAAAAATTCTTACATACTGGATTAGAAGTTGCAGGTTGGTTAGTTGTATGGTTGTTAACCTGATTCTATACCTGTTAACCTGATTCTATACCTGTTAACCTGATTCTATACCTGTTAACCTGATTCTATACCTGTTAACCTGATTCTATACCTGTTAACCTGATTCTATACCTGTTTTCTTTGTTCATTTGTATAATGAGTGGTAATTATGGCTGTAAGTTAGTGTTTTCCTTTTTCAATGTTGGTGTCATAGATCCTGTTTTATGTTGGTCAAACTGGTTTCCCTCCTGGTTTCAGGGTCATAAATCCATTTCATTATCTATCCACTGACACCAGCAGGTGGTGTAGCCTGGGCTGGACCTGGGGGTGATGGAATAAAAAGTAAGGTTGTGTGTTTCTGTAGTGTCTTTCACAGTGTGTGGGAAGAGTACAAATGCCAACATAAGACCAGTTTGGAAGAATGACCTGTTTCTGTTTTGGACAGACACTGAATCTACAAGACTTGCTGATGTGGACATGAAGAGCTGGGTCAAGTACAAATGGGGTGCTCAGTGCAATGGGTTTAACTTGGCACAAGCCGTTGTAAGAGAATAAGCCTGTTTGGCGAGAAAGCTGGAGGCACAGGACACTCGGCCTCCGAAGAGTTGGTTAGTTGAGAACAAGTTATCCAATAAACAATAAAGGGCGGTGCAGTGGTTAGCACCGCAGCCTCACAGCTCCAGCAACCCGGCTTCAGTTCTGGGTACTGCCTGTGCAGAGTTTACAAGTTCTCCCTGTGATTGCATGGATTTTGGCCGGGTGCTCCAAGACTTGCAGGTTGATAAGTAAATTGGCCATTGTAAATTGCCTAGTGTAGGTAGGTGGTATGAGAATTAAGGGAAGGTGGGGATTTGGTAGGGAATATGGGATTAATGTAGGATTAATATAAATGGGTGGTTGTTGGTGGGCACAGATTCGGTGTGCTGAAGGGCCTGTTTCACTACTGTATTTCTCGACTATGAAACCACCATCCATTTCACCATTGAGGTCAAGCCAACTGAACATATGTGGCCAAGTCCAGTGCTTAGCAGAAAAAAGATGGAATATGGAACTAACAAATTATGTGGAATAGCAACAGGACGGTTATTTAAAAAAAAAATGATACTTTAAAAATAAAATTACTAACCCCTGCCCCCCACAGAGACATTTGGATAAGCCACCAACCTCCCCTGGAGCACTAGGGGCGGGTACTGCCGGCGGAAATACTTTACGTTTTGACTGGCACTCATTGCATCCAATCAAACGCTAGAGATGCTTAATTGACGGCTCATTGACCAATTAGAAAGGGGGAACCGCAGCCAATGGGAGGAGGGCGGAGGCGGAGCCAGTGTTGCTAGGGAGCAGTAACCGAGGAGCTGGTAATGGCGGCCTGCAGTAACTGAGGGAAAGTTGTGGCAATGGTTATTATTGATGGCGTTAACCAGTTAATGAGCGTTACGGGGCGAGGTAACTAGCCGGGAGCCATGGTGAAATTGCGAGCCAAATGTGTCCTGGCAGGTGAGTGAGTGGAAGAGGCAGCACTTGCATTCCTATAGCGCCTGTCACCCCCTCGGGATATTCCAGAGGTTTTCGCAAGCAATGAAGTGCAGTCACTGTCGTAGTGCAGGAAATGCAGCAGCCAAGCGCTGCACAAAAAAGATACAAGTTGCACAAACAACAACGTGATAGTGAAATAAAAACAAGAAATGCTGGAACCACTCATCTGTGAAAAGAAAAGCAGAGTTAACGTTTCGGGTCAGTGACCCTTCTTCGGAACTGGTGATAGTGATGTTGGTTGAGGGATAAATATAGCCCAGGACACCAGGAAGACCTGTCCTGCCCTTCTTCCGAATAGTGACCATGGGATCTTTTATGTCTACTTGAGAGGGAAGGCTTTGATTTAATGTTTTATCCAAAAGGCTGACCCTCCGCCAGTGTAGTGCTCCCTCAGTACTGACCCTCTGGCAGGGCACCCCTTCCTCAGTACTGACCCTCCGGCAGGGCAGCCCTTCCTCAGTACTGACCCTCAGACAGTGTAGTGCTCCCTCAGTACTGACCTGCCGACAGTGCAACACTCCCTCAGTACTGCTCCTCCTACAGTGCAGCACTCCTCTGTACTGACCCCCCCCCCCCCCCCCCCCCCACAACTGTGAGGGGCGCTCCCTCAGTACTGACCCTCCGACAATGCAGTGGATACTGCAAAGGCTATGGGCCCTGACACCATTCTGGCAATAGTACTGAAGGCCAGTGCTCCAGAACTTGCCACGCCCCCTAGCCAAGTTGTTCCAGTACAGATACAACACTGGAAAATTGCCCGGGTGTGTCCTGTACACAAAAAGCAGCACAAGCACAACGTGGCCAATTACCGCCCCATCAGCCTACTCTCAATCATCAGTAAAGTGATGGAAGGTCTCATTGATAGTGCTATCAAGAGGCATTTGCTTAGCAATAACCTGCTCACTGACCCTTGGTCTGGGTTCTGCCAGGGCCACTCAGCTCCAGATCTCATTACAGCCTTGGTTCAAACATGGATAAAAGAGCTGAACTCAAGAGATGAGGTGAGAGTGACTGCCCTTGACATCAAGGCAGCATTTGACCAAGTACGGCATCAAGGAGCCATAGCAAAACTGGAGTCAATAGGAATCAGGGGAAAACTCTCCGTTGGTTGGAGTCGTACCTAGCGCAAAGGAAGGTGGTTGTGGTTGTTGGAGGTCAATCATCTCAGCTCCAGGACATCACTGCAAGAATTCCTCAGGGTAGTATCCTAGGCCCAACCATCTTCAGCTGCTTCATCAATGACCTTCCTTCAATCATAAGGTCAGAAGTGGGGATGTTCGTTGATGATTGCACAATGTTGAGCACCATTTGCGACTCCTCAGATACTGAAGCAGTCCGTGTAGAAATGCAGAAAGACCTGGACAATATCAAGCTTGGGCTGATAAGTGGCAAGTAACATTTGCGCCACACAAGTGCGAGGCAATGACCATCTCCAAAAAGAGAGAATCTAATCATCTCCCCTTGACATTCAACGGCATTACGATTGCTGAATCCCCCACTATCAACATCCTGGGGAGTTACCATTGACCAGAAACTGAACTGGAGTAGCCATATAAATACTGTGGCTACAAGAAAAAGTCAGAGGCTAGGAATCCTGCGGCGAGGAACTCGCCTCCTGCCTCCCTAAAGCCTGTCCACCATCTACAAGGCACAAGTCAGGAGTGTTATGGAATATTCTCCACTTGCCTGGATGGTTGCAACTCCAACAACACTCGAAGCTCAATACCATGCAGGACAAAGCAGCCCACTTGATTAGCACCTCATCCACAAACATACACTCCCTCCACCACCACTGACGCATAGTGGCAGCAGTGTGTACCAACAACAAGATGCACAGCAGCAATGCACCAAGGCTCCTTAGACAGCACCTTCCAAACCCACGACCTCTACCACCTGGAAGGACAAGGGCAGCAGATGCATGGGAACATCACCACCTGCAAGTTCCCCTCCAAGCCACACACCATCCTGACTTGGAACTATATTGCCATTCCTTCACTGTCGCTGGGTCAAAATCCCAGAACTCTCTTCTCAACAGCATCGTGAGTGAACCTACCCCACATGGACTGCAGCAGTTCAAGAAGGCAGCTCATCACCACCTTCTCAAGGGCAATTAGGGATGGGCAATAAATGCTGGCCTGGCCAGCGACACCCACATCCCAGGAATGAAATTTAAAAAAGTCTACATTATTTCCCTTGAAAAGCTGGTTAAAGGTTAATAAAAGCCCCCAGTTTCTCTTCACCCCCTCTTTCCTCAGATCTCCTGATCAGCAGCCCATTCTCCACCGCCGACGCACAGTGGCAGCAGTGGGTACCATCTACAAGATGCACTGCAGCAACTGACCAAGAGTCCTTCGACAGCACCTTCCAAACCTTCGACCTCTAGAAGAACAAGGACAGCAGATACATGGGAACACCACCAGCTGCAAGTTCCCTCCAAATTACACACCATCCTGACTTGGAAATATATCAACATTCTTTCACTGTCGCTGGGTCAAAATCCTGGAACTCCCCCATAACAGCACTGTAGGTGTACCTACGTCACACAGACTACAGCGGTTCAAAAAGGTGGCTCAACAGCACCGTCTCAAGGGCAGTTTGGGATGGGCAATTAATTAATGGTCTTGCTGATGATGGTCATGTCCCAAGAGAATATTAAAAAATTATCCAGGACAACAGATGAACTGCCCTACTTTTCTTCAGATAGTGTCCTGAAATCCTTAGAGTGTACCTGCACAGCCTGTGGCTAATTGGAAATTCAGATTTGGTTATTTGTGTTTCTGATTAGTAAATAAAAAATGAGTAATAGACATTCATTGGTTATGTGATCTCAATACTCATGTTTGCATGGTGACGCCACCTGTTTACTTTAACCTTGTGAGTTTATGGGTCAGATGGTTAAGATGAGAAGCAGAGTGTACGAGTGGGTTTTGATCTTTTGAGTATTTTACCTCCGTTTTCACCTCTCAGTTCTGAAAGCCTGAACATTAGCTGCCCTGTATTGGTTAATATATTGGATAATGCTGAATTAGCACATTAGGGTCAGCTTTCCAAGAACATTCAGCTGAGGGGGATTCTCATCCAGCAGCTAGTGCATCCCGAAAAATCCCTGCTGACTTTGCCTGCCCTCTGGACTCACACTATGAAGAGTGGTGACTCAGACACAGTAAGAGTGGCTGCTGACACCTACCTGTGGATCCAACAATTGTCAGCAGCTTCAGGAGAGGGGGAAGAGAAGAGAAAGTTATCTTGTCCAGTGCAGTAGAATTACTCAGAATTTCACAGCACAGAAGCAAGTCATTTGACCCAACTGGTCTCTGATGGTGTTATGCTCCATGTGAGCCTCCTCCATCCTACTTCACCTCACCATATAGCTTACCTGGTCCAGACCACGATGGGACTTTCCTGGCTTGTGTGGCTCAATTCAACACTGGCCATTTCACTCACCAAAAAAATCTTTGGGGTGTGGGTGTTGCTGACAAGGCTGGCGTTGCCCATCACCTAGTTTCCTTGAGATATCTCATTCCCCTATCACTCCTGTGCTTGCTGACCTACATTGGCTGCTGGTCAAGCAACATCTTGATTTTAGGATTCTCATCCTTGTTTTCAAATCCCTCCATGGCCTCGCCCCTCCTCATCTCTGTAATCTCCTCTAGCCCCACAACACTTCAACATATCTGCACTCCTCTAATTCTGGCCTCTTGTAGATCCACAGTTTTAATCGTTCTACCATTGGTGGCTGTGCGTTCAGTTGCCCAGGCCCTAAACTCTGAAATACCCTCCCTACACCTCTCTGCCTCTCCACCTTGCTTTCCTCTTTAAGACACTCCTTAAAACCTACCTCTTTGACCAAGCTTTTGGTCATCTGACTTAATATCTCCTTCTGTGGCTCAGCGTCATACTTTGTTTTATAATGCTCCTGTAAAGTGCCTTGGGATGTTTTATTATGTTAACGGTGCTATATAAATAGAAGTTGTTGTTGTTGAGAAGGTAGTAGTGGGTCTTTGTAAATCACTGGGTGATAGTTTAGTACAGCAGAGTGGATTACTGGGTCACTTTAGAATGGCAGTTAAGAGTCAACCAACTTGGTGTGGGACTGGAGTCACATATAGGCCCAGGGTGGGTAATGACAGCAGGGTTCTTTTCCTAACGGGACATTAGTGAATCAGTTGGGTGTTCTTGTGGCGGCCTCACTTTCATTGACGTCAAATTTTTATTTTCTGTTTTTAAAACTCAATTTAAATTCTCAAACATGGTGAGATTTGGACTGTTGTTCACGCTGGATTGTTAGAAGAAACCCTCTGGCTTATTAGTCCAGTCATATAATCATTACACCAGTGTACGTACCCAGTAAAGATGTAAGCTGTGCTGTGGTCTTTGTCAATATTTCTGGCCCTCCTCTCACAATGCTCTTCTTTTACTCTCTTTCTCCCAGGTGACTCCACTGTTGGGAAGAGCGCACTGGTGCATGTGTTTCGCAGTGAAAGTGCTCACTTTCTGAAAAATTATACCCTGGTATGTCTATTGAGCAGTGATTCAGCCTTGAAAGGGGCAGTAGAGAGGTTTATCAGATATTACAGAACCACATAAGGCAGTAAGCAGTATATAAAGAAAGGTAAATGGGAATGAATGCCAACCTTGCCCACATTCTGAGAATGAATATTAAAAAAATTGGCACTCTACAACAACAACTTGCAGTTACAGAGTGTCTTTAACATAGTAAAAGTCCCAAGGTGCTTCCAAGCCGCATTTGACACAAAGCTACTTAAGGAAATGTAGCTGATTCAAGCAAAGCTTGGTCAAAGAGGTCGGTTTTAAGAAGCAGCTTAAAGAAGGAGTGAGAGGTTTAAGGAGGGAATTCCAGAGCTTAGGGCCCAGGCAGCTGAAGGCAGAGACACCAGTGGTGGAGTAATTAAAATCAGGATGTGCACGAGGTCAGATCTGGAGGAGTGCAGTGATTTCGGAAGTGTGTGGAGCTAGAGGAGGGAGGGAGAGGCCATGGGTGGGATTTGAAAGCAAGAATGGAAATTTTAAAACAGAGGCATTGCTGGACCAGGAGCCAATGTAGGTCAGCAAGCACAGTGGGTGATGGGTGAACAGAACTTGGTGCGAGTTCATACAGAATGAACGAGATGTGGAGTGGACTCGGGGTGGAGTAGCAGCAGCAGAGATCCTAGAGCCATTCTGGTTGACTGGATGATACCACAGTCCTTTTGAGAGGAATGAGCTGGAACCAACTGAATGCTGGTCTTCGTTTTAGATTTAGATTTAGATTTAGAGATACAGCACTGAAACAGGCCCTTCGGCCCGCCGAGTCTGTGCCGACCATTAACCACCCATATTATACTAATCCTACACTAATCCCATATTCCTACCACATCCCCACCTGTCCCTATATTCCCCATGTCAATGTTGTGATCAGAACATCAAAGCATACCCTTTTCATTGCTGGGATTGTACCCTATGTTTTCGCTGAGAGTTTCCAAACATGCTTGTCGTTAATCTGACTCAGTTATTTAAAGGCTTCTGATTTTCCAGACCTTTCCTGGCATTCAAGTTTTAGAAATTAGCTGTGAGGTACATGCTGTTTGGGGTCAGAATTATAACACAAAATATTAGACGGAATTTTAATTTAACAGCGAATAATAAATATGATTATCAGGGCTTAAAGAGTTACATTAGGTGGTCAAGTTGTATAAATTTGAATTGTATTCCTTTGCTTTTAGAAGTTTGTGGTGTGATCTGATCAATGTGTTTGAAGTGATAAAGGGATTTGATAGATACGGAGAAATTTTCCTCTCGTGGGGGAATCCAGAACAAGGGGACATAATCTTAAAAGTAAAGGTCATTTAGGAGTGAAATCAGGGAGCACTTTTTCAACACAAAGGGGAAGTGGAAATCTGGAACTCTCCCCCTTCAAAAGGCTGTGGATGCTAGGGGTCAATTGAAGCTTTCAAGACTGAGATTGATCGCTTTCTGTTAGGTAAGGGTATCAAGAGATATGGAGCAAAGTTGGGTAAATGGAGTTGTACAGTCATGATCTAATTGAATGGTATGGGAGGCTCAAGGGGCTGAATTCTATGTTTCTATAATGATCTTCATAAATTAACTCAATGGGGATGGCATGTGATATCTGCTGCCTCGTTGACCCTTGTTCAGCTATCTGTAAAAGGCATGGGGCTACTGAAGGTGCATTCAGGCCATCACTATCTAGAGAGAAGATGGAGTGCACTAGTCAGGGGACAGTGGCCACAAGTGTCGCAGCATAGCTGCAGGATGCCCGAACTGACATTCCTGGATTTCATCAGGTTTGATACCCCATTCTTGGAATTCATCTTTTGGGGGTGTAATCAGCTTTGAATCTTACAAGCAGGAGGTTTAGTTATAGAAGTCTAGTTGGTGAGGCTCCAGAATGGTGCGGAATGTGGGTCTGAGAGTCGAAATACTAACTCTCCTTATCCTGTCTAGACAACTGGAGTGGAAGTCTTTGTTAATCCAGTCCCCATCCCAGACACTGATGACTGCGTGGTGAGTATTTAAGAAGAGGGCGTCATCATCTTGTTTGAAGCATTGAACTGTGATTGAGAACAGAGAGGCTTTCGACAAGTGGATGTTGATCTTTGTGTTCTTCTCCCTCCCTGTCTCCAGGAGCTCTTCATATTTGATTCTTCAGGAAAAGAAATTTTCTATGACATGGTGGAAAGCCAGGTATGGAGATCGATTAGTGGGGTTTGTTTCTTACAGAGGCTTAGACTTCGTCATTCATTCTTTGAGGATACTTTGTACTTTAACTCTCCTCCCAGCCCCAACAGGGCATCCCTGCTATCCAGGCTGGATATGACATGATCACTTTCAGAAAGGATACCTGCTGGCTTTACCTGGGCTGGCCTCTATCTATAGACTCCAGTCCCGCACCTACGTGCCTTCAGGTGGGGGGTAGATTGGGCACCTGACTGATATCATACATTTTACATGGCTGCTGAAGTTGAAAGTGTGCATGGCATACTGCTGTGGGCAGGTTTCCTTCCTTAAAGTGATTTTTAACAGTTTTGTGGTGACTTTTACTGATTCCCATATAACCGAATTCAAATTCTCAAACTGCTGCAGTGAGATTATGAACTGACTTCTCTGGAATATTAGTTCAGGAAGTTGAAAGCTCTTGCCAGGGTTTGTTTTCCAGTGTTGCTGTGTTCTTGTGGTGAGTTTGAACCTTGCCATCAGCCTCTGTAGCTTGGATATTGTGTTGAAATGGAGAATGAAGCTTTAAGACTATTCTCAGCTGATTAGAGCCCACCTTCGTGAATCTCCAGAACCTACGACAGGATACTGTGTGCAGTCCCTTGCCATTTTTATACCTTGTATTTCCTTTATTTAAATAGTGGGAGCTTGCGGGCGCCATTTGCCTTGTGTATGACATCACCAATGAGGTGTCCTTCAACAGCTGTACAAAGTGGCTGGAAAGGGCCCGTGCCCAGGCTCCCAGCGGCCAACTGGCAGGTCAGTGCTCCGGGAGTGTCATTGTAGAATGTAGATAAAGGGACAACAGTGAATTTGGTTTCTCAACCAGTCATTGCCTTTGATTGGTTTGCAGGAGTTCTTGTGGGCAATAAGATGGATTTAGCCTGCAGGCGTACTGTGGACTACACCCAGGCACAGGAATGGGCAGCGAGTCAGGGCCTGGAGTACTTCGAGACCTCTGCGGTAAGTGAAGAGAATAATCCCAACTTTCTCTGTCTCCTCAAGGCACTGACTTGCTAGGCTTCAGCTCTTTAGATGTCAACAGTCGTCCAGTACCTCATTCAAGCGGCCATTCAAAAGTGAGACAGGGAGTGTCAGCAAGACCATGGAGCATCTTTCACCACCTCGGGGTGCCCCAAAGTGCTTTACAGCCAATGTTATACTTATCCAAGTGTGGTCACTGTTGTAATGTAGGAAACACAACAGCCAGATCCTACAATTAGCAGTGTGATAATGAAATTGGTTAAGAGATAAACATTGGCCAGGTCACCAGGGAAAACTCCACAACTTTCTTCAAAGTAGTGCCACAGGATTTTGTACGTTTCCTCTGAAAGTGCAGCATTCTCTTGGTATTGAGCCTCTGACAGTAAGCTGGTGCTATAGGTCTCAGTGAATAAAATAAATCAGCGAGGCTTCTTACTCATGGCTGCGACCCACACACCTCCTGCTACAAATCCAACCTGTTGTCACACCGATTGTGAACTGTGTAACACCACTGTATTGAGCATGTAGCTGATGCTGAGGCTCCTGTGAACGACCTGGAGGCCAAACATACAACTGCACGATGTAGGAACTGAATGTAAGACAATTAAAAATAAAAAGGAGAGACCTTTGTATAATGACGTGCAGCTGACTGGATTGGGATTGCACGAGAAATGGCGTATACCATTGGCAGGACTGTGGGTGATTGATTTGGGCCGTGGGCTAAAGCCTGGCTCAGGTACAAAATTAAAAGCCGACCTGGGCCTGACCCGACAAAAGCCAACCCGAACCCGACCTGAGTCCTTCAATTTTTTTTTGCACCCGACCTGACCCTACATGAATATCCTTCATCTGTTCCGGCAGCAGGCTATTCCTGCAGATGCTGTGGGGAATCATGGGTAAGCCTGATCCCGGGACTTCCCGGAAGCAGTGTCCAGCCCGACCCGACCTGACTCAAATACTGGACTCAGAATATAGACCCAACCCAACCCGAATCCGACACATGTAGTTGGATCTAGTCGGGTTCGGATCAGGTAGCCGGGCGTTACTGTGAGTGGGTGATTTGGGCCTTGGGTGATTGGGCTGCTTGTTGCACTTTGGACTTTAGCTGCAGCCTCTTTTATTTTGTGTGTGTTTACAGAAAGAGATGGAGAACTGCGACGCCCCATTCCAGAATCTGGCTGGAGCGTTTCACCGCATGTACAAGGAGAAGTCAGAACACATCCGGTCCATCGTGTGACACTGTTCCCTCACAGGCATGTCCACATCACCCCCTCTTTCAGCCCTCGCAGAGTGATTGCATTATAACCAAAACCTCTGCAAGCTACAGGATCCGGCATTTCAACTCTTGCCTCTGCCAGAATGTAGACTCCCGCTTGTATTTTCCATCACTGTGAGCCATCCTGCCCTAGTCTGAGCTGGGCAACACTGTCTCTCTGTTGATCTCTCTCTCTGTCTTTCTCTCTCTCTCTGTTTCTCTCTATGTCCCTGTCAAACAGGAGATATGTCTGAAAGAGTTGCCACACGATCTACTGCACTGGGACCAGATACAAGATGTTGTGTTTTGAGCAACAGTTAGAGGTCAGTTTCAGTTTAGGTGGGAATGATGGGGTAGTTCCTGTAACAGTTGGGGAAGGGTTTCATGTAAAACAGCTCAGTTTGTGTGTCTGTTATTCTGTCTGAGTTCCATGGCCAATGCAGACATTTAGGTTGGCAGGCAACGAGGTTCTGATTTCCGAGTTCACTGACTCAGAGTGAAGGGGCAGTCTGCTTCCATCAGCTTCTGCCATGTTATATTTAAAGCTCCCCTGGCCCAGTTATGTGGAGTAATTTTACTTTTATCAAGCAGTTTATTAAAAAAAACACCTGCTTCACAACATCTAATTGGCTGTGATGATCTTCACTTCTTTTAAACACGGTTTTCTTTTCGGACTATTCTAAAAAAGGATGAACTTGCATTTATATTCACAGCCTCAGGACATTCTGATGCATTTTTACAGTCAATGAAGTGCTTTGATGTTGGTTGAGGGATAAATATTGGTTCAGGACACCGGGGAGAACGCCCCTGCTCTTCTTTGAAATAATGCCATGGGATCATTTATGTTCTGCTGTTAACCAGATTCATTGTACTCATTGTGTCCATTGACTAAACTGAAACAGTGGGGAAGTGCTACAGTGGCACTCTGAGGATTAATATTATCCTGTCACTAAGCTGCTGGATGGATATTGTTGTATTTAACAACTGCAGCAATGCTGAAAGGCTAGATTACACTATGTGAAATGGATTTGGACTTTATTTTCTTTGAGCAGGGTTTGAAATGCAGGTTCTGTCCTTCTCAGGAAGCGTCTCATTTTCCCACCGTGCCTCTGGCTAAACCGACAATGTGGGGTGAAAGCAGCAAAGGGTAGCAGTCAGTTGGAGTGCACCGCTCCCCTGGCAAGCTGAATTATTACTTCTTCAGGAAAATTAAAAGACGGGACCCCTTTCCAGCAGGATATCTTATTGATCGTGGTGATGCACAGATTAAGATGCTTAAAATCAATGTTGTGGAGTGGGACAGCTAGCCAATTTAAACATAGATTTGGTTGCCAGCATGCTGTCCTGTCACTGATGCCAAGCTAAAGATGCCAAATACTGTATAGATATGTAGGAAGAGAAATGAACCATTCAGTTCAGCGAGCCTGCTCTGCCATTTTGTTAGCCAGTTCTAGATTACTCACGGTCAGTGCTAAGGCAGCTGGGTAAGCAGCAACAACAAGAGCTTGCGTTTATATAGCATCTTTAATGCAGTAAAAGCACTTCACAGTAGCGTTATTGACAAAAATTAACACTGAGCCAAAGAAGGAGATTTTAGGACAGGTGACCAAAAGCTTGGGTTTTAAGGAGCATCTTATATTGGAGGAGGGAGAGGTGGAGCAGTCATAGAGTCATTTATGGCACAGAAGGAGACCATTCAGCCCATCGAGTCCAGGCCGGCTCTCTGCAGAGCAATCCAGTCAGTCCCATTCCCCTGCTCGATCCCCATAGCCCTTTCAAGTTTATTTCCTTCAAGTGCCCATCCAATTTCCTTTTGAAATCACTGATTGTTTCCGTTTCCACCACCCTCATGAGCAGCGAGTTCTAGATCATTACCACTTGCTGCACAAAAATGTTCTTCCTCAGAGGTTTAGAGAAGGGATCCCAGAGCTTGGGGCCTAGGCAGCTGAAAGCATAGCTGCCAATGGTGAGGCGAAGGAATTTGGACATGTGCTGTCTTGGCTAGATCAGCAGCAGCTGGGATCTTGGGTAACTAGAGGAGAAATGAAAAATTAGCGAGGGTTCCTGCTCCTAATCGCTGCACAGTAATCCCTGGGTTAGAGGGGAAATTAGCCAGGGTTCCTGCTCCTAATCACTGCACTGTGATCCCTGGGTTAGAGGGGAAATTAGCCAGGGTTCCTGCTCCTAATCACTGCACTGTGATCCTGGGTTAGAGGGGAAATCAGCCAGGGTTCCTGCTCCTGATCACTATCCAGTGAGTCCTGGTTTGGAGAGAGAGGGGAAATCAGCCATGGCTCCTGCTCCTGATTACCATATAGTAATCCTGGGTTGGAGAGAGGGGAAATCAGCCAGGATTCCTGCTCCTAATCACTGTCCAGCAATCGCTGCTTGGATAGCCCATGTGTGGACAACTGGCTCAGGTTTGGCTGTGATAGTCATAAGAAATCCTGGAACTCCCTTCCTAACAGCACTGTAGGTATACCTACACCCCAAAGACTGCAGTGGTTCAAGAAGGCAGCTCACCACCACCTTCTCAAGGGCATTTAGGGATGGGCCATAAATGCTGGCCTGGTCAGTGACACTCGCATCCCTCGAATGAATATAAAAAAAGAAATGAATAACCCGCTGACACTGTCCAGACCCTCTCGTGGCAAAAGGCAACTTGAGCGAGGTATCAGAGAGTAACTAGTAATGATTTTGCTGAGCTGTGTGCATGTGTGGCTGCACAGCAAACTGGGACGTACTTTGCAAGCTGCTCAAATTGTTCCCTGTGTGGGGCCACGCAAAAAACATTCAAAGGTACCACGCATTGAAATAAATTGGCCATGCACAACAAAGCATAGTTAGAGGAAACATTGGTAACTAGCCCCACGTGGGATCACCCCCCAGCTGGGCTCAACCTTGGGAAATAGAGGCACAGAGAGTGATGCGTATCATCAGTTTTGAAGTCAGAATGAGTGCAGTGAATAGTTTGTGCTGCAAGCAGCACCATGCTTCCCTGTGCAGTAGTCACTAGTCTTGGGAATAGGCTGTATAGATGCTGGCAGACCAAGCACAGACTGAACCTTTCAAGCAATATAATTCACCTCCTTCCAACTTTGCAAAGCAATTAAAAATGCTAACAAAGCAGTGGGATTTATTTCCAGGGGTATAGAATTCAAAAGTCATGAAGTTATGTTAAAATTGTATAGGACCCTAGACAGGCTGCACTTGGAAGTACCGTGCACAGTTTTGGTTTCCATACTAGAGAAAGAACATAGAAGCACTGAAGAAAGCACAGAAAGATTTTACAAGGATGGTGCCAGAACTGAGAGATTATTGCTATTGGAAAAGATTGAACAGGGTGGGGTTTTTTTCTTTAGTAAAGAGAGACTTAGATGAGACCTGATAAAAGTCCTTAAAGTGATGAATGGGTTCGACTGGGTAGATGTGGAGAGAATGTTTCAAATCATGTGAGAATCCAAAATGAGAAGCCATAAATACAAGTTACTTACTCATAAATCCAATAGGGAAATAAGGAGAAATCTCTTTACTCAGAGTGGTTGGAATGTGGAAGTCATGACCACAGGAAGTGGTTGAGGCAAATAGCTTGGATGCTTTCAAAAGGAAACTAGACGAGTACATGAGAGAAAAGGAAATAGAAAGATATGCTGAGAGGCTGAGATGAGGCAGATGAATGGGAAGGTCATGTGGACCATGAATACCAGAACAGACTAGTTGGGTCAAATGGCCAGTTTCTGTGCTTAAAATTCTATGTAATTGTTCTTTGTTACTCAGTTTGGCAAATGGTGGAAAGTAGTGCTGTGCAGGCATTGGTGCTGGGACCACTGTTGTTCATCACTTATGAATAATTTGGACTCGGAAATCGGAAGTACAATTTCAAAATTTGTGGCTGACACCAAATTGGGGTGGGGAATGTGTTGTTAATGCAGAGGAGGACAGCGAGAAAATACAGAAAGACAATAAACTTGCAGAATGGATGTGTAAATTGCAAATGAACTTCAATATAGACAAGTCCTAGGTAGTACGTTTTGTAGGAAGATTAAGGAGGCCACAAACTCCTTGGAAAGTAAGTGCCTAAGTGGAGTAGAGAACAGAGGAACCTAGGGGTACAGATAAACAAATTTGAACTAGTCCGTGGGGCATAGAACTAAGGTGCATTCCCCGGGCTGTGAACAGTTATCTGTTGCAATTCTGGGACTGGGAAGGAACAGAGCAGCCAGTTGGTAGCCCCTGCTGGGAAGTGGGGATATTGGATGATAACAGCATTGTTAATTCTCCTTTTGTTCCTCCTCAATGGTTAAATTACCTGCCGATGATTGCTGTGGAGCCAATGGGGATGGCTGCTTAGGTAAGGAACTCCAGTTTGCCATGGCTGTGGAATCCTGCCCCAGTAATGAGTCATCGCCTTCAGGAGAGTAGGCAACTGGCCGTGTTCTAATTGTGAATCAGTTTGAAACAGGGCTGGTTGAGGATGCCCTCTAGATGGCAGCAAAGAGTGTGCTTTAAGCTCTGGGTGACCACAAGGGCAAAGCTTTAAAACAGCAACGCCCACGCACACAGGAGCTGCAATAAATACAGGCCTTGAAATTACCCTGTGTGGACAGCAGGGAACAATCACATAACATACTTGTACACAATTCCTTTGTCCCTTATTTTAAACGGAAATGTTAACCCATCAAACACTCTCAGGGCAGGTACAGCACAGGGTTACATACAGAGTAAAGCTCCCTCTACACTGTCCTCATCAAACAATCCTACTCCTAGGGCAGGTACAACACAGGGTTACATACAGAGTAAAGCTCCCTCTACACTGTCCTCATCAAACAATCCTACTCCTAGGGCAGGTACAACACAGGGTTACATACAGGGTAAAGCTCCCTCTACACTAAAAAAAAGAAAAAAAAACAGGATTAGATATAGAGTAAAGCTCCCTCTACACTGTCCTCATCAAACAATCCTACTCCTAGGGCAGGTACAGCACGGGGTTAGATATAGAGTAAGGCTCCCTCTACACTGTAAAAAAAAAAAAGAAAAAAAAACAGGATTAGATATAGAGTAAAGCTCCATCTACACTGTCCCATCAAACACTCCTAGGGCAGGTACAGCACAGGGTTTAATCCAGAATAAAGCTCCCTCTACACTGTCCAATCAAACAAACGAAAAGGGGTTAGATACACAGTAAAGCTCCCTCTACACAGTTCCAACAATATGCCTTTGCCTCCTCCCCCACTGCAGAATTGTGTCCCTATTGTGTCTGACATTCTTCCACTTCCCACAAGAGTTATTCTGTGGCCTCTCTGAGTGAGACGGCAGTTTAGTGCCATTTTATGCCTGTGCCCACTAGACTGAGGCTGCCCAAATTAATTGGCATGCCAGGTCGCACAAACCACAAGAACACCAGCTCCCCTGTGTGGGAAGATGCCTCAGTGAGCTTTATATGAAAGTGGAAGAAACAGTGCATGTTAGCATGAGGGGGAAAGGGGGAATAGAGAGAGGTGGAATGTTTGCAAAAGGATATGGATCAAGCTGATCTCGGGTTGCACCAGGGAGGTTCAATAATTCCTGATTCAGTCTGGAAAGTCGATGTGACAGTTGATACACATTTGGTACAAATGTGTTGATCAAAATCCTGGTTTTTGTACCATTTCTTGGAGCTGTGAATTCACCTTGATTTCACCCTATTGTGTCTTGGTTTCTCCCAAGAATCGTTGTTTTTAAAGTTATTTTTAAATACAACCATGCTAACTGTTAGGAGCTTCTCTGCTGATCTACTGACACTGTAGCACTTCGCTGTCAAGATAATTGTTCTCTTACCCCTCTCCCCACCCAACCTCCCCCCCTCACTGCATTCTGAGACACCCCAAACAAATTCTCTGAGTTACTACCCCAGTTTTATCAATCACTGGTTCAGCTGAATATTGTGTTCAATTCTGGATACCAGACTTCAGGAGGGATGTCAAGGCCTTGGAGAGGGTGCAGAGCAGATTTGCTAGGATGGTTCCAGGGTGGTTGGACTTCAGTCATGGGAAGATACTGGAAAGCTGGGATTGTTCTCCTTCGAGCAGGGAAAGTTAAGAGGAGATTTAATAGAAGTGTTCAAAATCATGATGGGGTTTTGATAGAGTAGATAGGGAGAAATTGTTTCCAGTGGCAGGAGGGTCAGTAACCAGAGGACTCAGATTTAAAATAATTTGAAAAAAAGCCAGTGTAAGGGGGGGGAACAGATGAGGATAATTTATAGTTTACTCAGTGGATTGTGATCTGGAATCCTTTGCCTGAAAGAGCTGTGGAAGCAGATTCAGTAGTAACTTTCAAAAGGCAATTGGATAAATATTCGAAAAAGAAAAATTTGCAGGGCTGTGGGGAACGAGCAGTGGGAATGGGACTAATTGGATAGCTCTTTCAAAGAGCCAGCACGGTTGCGATAGGCCAATTGGCTTTTTCTCTGTGCTCCGTGATACTATGATAACCTGGTTGAAATTTTGGATCAACAGATGGTTGAGTTGTGTCTGTGCACTGAAAATCCACACTGATACTCCTGAGAGGAGTAAACCTTTTACATTCTCAACAGACACACAGGCAAGGATTGCAAAACAAACCAGAAGTCCAATTCTGACCAACTGCTCAGTATTGGGGGTCTGGCCCCTAAGTTTTGAGTTCCTGTCCAACCCATTCTGTTGTGGTAAAGTGTTATAATGCCAGTCAGTTTTTGCCCATAGGGCAGGAAGGCAACATGTCAGGGACTTTGTTTTCCTCCTCCTCTTCCCTCCCACACATTGGATTGTTGATGGGAACCTCCTAGAGACTGGTTTGGAAGCAGCATTGACACAGAACTGCTTACGCAGTTGTGCCCGATGTGGTGTTTGGAGATGCACGAAAGAGGATTGGAAGGAACTCCCTTAAAAACAGGTGGAAATACGAATTGAAACATTGCTATAATTTTGATTTTGTTGCTGAAAAGGATCAAATATTTTTGTGGTTCTATCACCTTTTCTTGCTGAACCAATTCCTTATTCCCCACAGACTGGCACTTGCCACATGTGGTGAATTGGGAATCCAGGTGTGGTATATACAGCACCTTTCATGACTAGGGACATCACAAACAGCCAATGAAGTACTTTTGAAGTGTAGTCACTCTTGTAAATGTAGGAAATGTGGCAGCCAGTTTTGCACAGCAAGCTCCCACAAACAGCAATGTGGTTATGACCAGATAATCTTTTCTTAGTGATATTGGTTGAGGGATAAATATTGACCAGGACACCAGGGTGAACTCCTCTGTTCTTCTTTGAAATAGTGTCTTGGGATCTTTGTATGTCTACCTGAGAGGGCAGACAGGCTTCAGTTTGACATTTCATCTGAAAGATGGTACCTCTGACAATGCAGCACTCCTTCAGTACTGCAATGGGAATGTCAACCTGGATTATGGGCTCAACTCTTTGGAGTGTGACTTGAATCCATGAACGTCTGACCCAGAGGCGAGAGTGCTGCCCATTGGAAATAGAAGTGTTAATCCTCACCTCCACTGCCAGTCAACCCACCACAATTGGGAAATGCCAGTTTCAGGAACACTTCACACAGAGTGATTAATGATTGAAATAGGCATGATGAACGGAGCCAAAAACTTTGCAATTACTCAAGAAGCACTTACATGTGATGGGGGGAATCGTGGGGCTCCGTAGAAGGTTAGATAGATGGGCTGAATGTCAGCCTTGGTTCAGTGGGTAGTCAGGCTCCTCCAATTCTGGCCTCTTGCACATCCCCGCTTTCCATTGCTCCACCATTGGCATCCGTGCCTTCAGCTGTCTGGGCCCTAAGCTCTGGAATTCACTCTCTAAATCTTTCCACCTTTCCTCCTTTAAGACGTTCCTTAAAACCTACCACTTTGACCAAGCTTTCAGTCACCTGTCTTAATATCTCCTTATGTAGCTCGGAGTTAATATTTTGTCTGCTAATTGCCTCCCGTGTAACACCTTGGGATATTTTACTCCATTAAAGGCCCTATTTAAATGCAAGTTGTTGATGTTACTGATAATGACTTGCACGTTACGCACGACGCTGAGGTGGTACAACCTTGTTACAGACTCTGTTGGGAGGAGATGTGAGTCAAAGATGAGCAGCCTGGGGAGTATCTCCCTTGCTGTAGCACAGTGCAGTTTCGAATCTACAGCTTGCAAGATCTCTTTAAATGGTTTTTAGAGCAGCAGGGAAAGTTGGGGAGGGTGGGGAAGTGGGGGATGATGTGTGGGGAATGGGGGAATACAGAACAATCTGACAGCACTGACAAGCAGAGTGTTCCATGCATTATAAATGAGATAATTCCTTTAGCAGTCCCTCTGAGCTCAAGTTCCAACAACCAATTTTAAATTAAATACATGTGTAGCATGCAAAATGCTCTCAGATTTTTTCTCTCTTAACAAGTGGGGTGGCTCGCTGCCAATTTTCTCTGACCTTTCTCCTCCCTGGTGCATTGGTTGCACGGGTGCTGATCGTCCTGCACTGTGCTTAGCTACACATTATTCATGTTTGAAGCTCATAGGAAGGGTTGTCTGCCCATTCCCATTGTGCTGGGTGGGGTGGGGCTTTTTGGGGTTGTTGGAGGGGTGAAAGGGGGATCGACTACAGCAAGCCCAGTTCTGTCCCTCACTCGATGCCACACACTCCGGACCTGAAATCCCATGGTGCCCAACATCTCAGGACAGCTCACTCATGACCTTGAGCCTTGACCCTGCCAAAACCTGCACCTGTCAGGCAGAGGTAAAAGATCCCACGGCCACTATTTTGAAGAAGAGCAGGGAAGTTCTCCCCGGTGTCTTGGGGCCAACCAAAATCACGAAAAAAGATGTTCTGGTCATTATTATATTGCTGTTTGTGGAATCATGCTGTGTGAAAATTGACTGCCATATCTCCTACAATACCACAGTGACTACACGTCGAAAAAGTACTTCATCGGCTGTGAAGAACTTTGGGATGCCCTGGGGTCGTGAAAGGCGCTATAGAAATGTAAGATCTTTCGATCTTCTTTACTATCCTCATCCTGTACTCTCCACACGTGACATCCTCTGTGATTTTGTTTTTTTTGTTCTGGGCATGTAGGTGTTGCTGGCTGGGCCAGCATTTATTGCCCATTCCTAAGTGTCCTTGAGAAGGTGGTGGTGAGTTGCCTTCTTGAACCACCGCGGTCTATGTGGGTTAGGTACACCTACAGTGCTGTTAGGAAGGGAGTTCCAGGATTTTGACCCAGTGACAGTGAAGGAATGGCGATATAGTTCCAAGTCAGGATGGTGTGTGACTTGGAGAGGAACTTGCAGGTGGTGGTGTTCCCTTGCATCTGGTAGAGGTTGCAGGTTTGGAAAGTGCTGTCGAAGGAGCCTTGGTTAGTTGCTGCACTGCATCTTGTAGATGGTACACACTGTTGCCACTGTGCGTCGGTGGTGGAGGGAGTGAATGTTGAAGGTGGTGGATGAGGTGCCAGTCAAGTGGGCTGCTTTGTCCTGGATGGTGTTGAGCTTCTTGAGTGTTGTTGGAGCCGCATTCATGCAGGCAAGTGGAGAGTATTCCATCACACTCCTGACTTACACCTTGTAAATGGTGGACAGGCTTTGGGAAGACAGCAGGTGAGTTACTCGCTGCAGAATTCCCAGCCTCTGACCTGCTGTTGTAGTCACCGCATTTATGTGGCTGATCCAGTCCAGTTTCTGGTCAGTGGTGACCCCCAGGATGTTGGGGAATTCAGTAATGGTAATGCCATTGAACGTCAAGGGAAGATTGTTAGGTTCTTTCTTGTTTGAGATGGTCATTGCCTGGCAGTTGTGTGGTGCAAATGTTACTTGCGACTTATCAGCCCAAGCCTGGATGTTGCCTAGCTCTTGCTACATATGGACACGAGCTGCTTCAGTATCTGAGGAGCTGTGACTGGTGCTGAACATTGTGCAATCTTCAGCGAACATCTCCACTTCTGACCTTATGATGGAGGGAAGGTCATTGGTGGAACAGCTGAAGATGGTTGGGCCTAGGACACTACCCTGAGGAACTTCTGCAGTTGAGATGACCGACAACCGACAACCACAACCATCTTCCTTTGTGTTAGGTATGACTCCAACCAGTGGAGAGTTTTCCCCCAATTTCCATTGACTCCAGTTTAGCTAGGGCTCCTTGATGCCATACTCGGTCAAATGCTGCCTTGATGTCAACGTGGAGAAGCACTTAAAAATCAGCTGAGGTGGGTGGCAGCATGATACGTAGTAATCAGCAGGAGGTTTCCTTTGCCCATGCTTGGCCTGATGCCATGAGAATTCATGGGGTTGGGAGGCAATGTTGAGGACTTGCAGGGCAACTCCCTCCCGACTGTATACCACTGTGCCACCACCACCACTGGCAGGACAGACCCAGGGATGGTGATGTTTGGGAGGTATGACTCTTGTCAGGCGGCTGTTGCTTGACTAGTCTGTGGGACAGCTCTCCCACTTTTGGCACAAGTCCCCAGACATTAGTAAGGAGGACTTTGCAGGGTCGATAGGGCTGGGTTTGCAGTTGTCGTTTCCGGTGCCTAGGTCAGTTCTGGGTGGTCCGTCTGTCCGGTTTCATTCCTTCTCTTAGATTTTGTAGCAGTTTGATACAACTGATTGGTTTGCTAGGCCATTTCAGAGTTAACCACATTACCATGGATCTGGAGTCACATGTAGGCCAGGCCAGACCAGGTAAGGACAGCAGATTGCCTTGCTGAAAGGACATGAGCCAGATGGGTTTTTACAAAAATGGTTTCATGATCACCATCAGACTAGCTTTTTAATTCCAGATTTATTAATTGGATTCAAATTCCACCATCTGCCGTGGTGGGATTCAAACTCATGTCCCTAGACCATTGGCCTGGGCCATAGCCCAGTGACATTACCACTACGACACCGCCTCCTCTGCTTTATTCCCACCAAATGTTTAGGTTCCATGTGTCACGTCCTATGTGCTTTCTTTTACTCTATCTGCATTGCACTGTCCTTCACCCATCACCCAGCCCTGCTCTATTGTGCCCCTAGGCCCAAGCCCACACCCGTTCTAGCTCCTGGCTCCAAGCCCCAGCCTCCAATTCCCTCTCGGCTTGTTAGACTTGTCCCAGCACCTGAGCCTGCACATTCTGTCAGGCTGACTTGGATACAAGGGGCTGAATTTTCCCAACTTAGGTTTTTACTGGTGGTGCCATTTTTGATTTGCAAACCCTATTGTCACAGCAGTGGGACAGCTGGTACAATCTTGCAGGTGTCCAATTCAGAAGGCGTGTCTGGGATTGCTGTCCAATTAGGGATGGTGGGCAGGTTGAGGAGGTGGGAAAGCGATTCAGTACGTGCGATTGTGGGGCTGACTGTCAGCCTTCGCTGTAAGAGTGCCGCTGGGGGGAATGGGATGAGAGGGCGGGACAAAATGGAGGTGTGAAACACCTGAAACAACAACGGCAAACACAGCCCTGGCGACCCTGCAAAGTCCTCTTTACTAACATCTGGGGGCTTGTGCCAAAATTGGGAGAGCGGTCCCACAGACTAGTCAAGCAACAGCCTGACACAGTCATACTCACAGAATCATATCTTGCAGACAATATCCCAGACACCATCAACATCAGCCCTGGGTATGTCCTGTCCCACCGGCAGGGCAGACCCACCAGAAGTGGCGGCACAGTGGTATACAGTTGGGAGGGAGTTGCCCTGTGAGTCCTCAATATTGACTCAGTATTGAAGTCTCATGGCATTAGGTCAAACATGGGCAAGGAAACCTCCTGCTGATTGCCACCTATCACTCCCCTCAGCTGATGAATCAGTACTCCTCCATGTTAAACACCAATTAGAAGAAGCACTGAGGGTAGCAAGGGCACAAAATGTACTCTGGGTGGGGGACTTTAATGTCCATCACCAAGGGTGGCTCGGTAGCACCACTACTGACCGAGCTGGCCGAGTCCTAAAGGACATAGCTGCTGGACTGGGTCTGCGGCAGGTGATGAGGGAACCAACAAGAGGGAAAAACATACTTAACCTCGTCCTCATCAAACTACTGGCCATGACAGTATTGTTAAGAGTGACCACCGCACAGTCCTTGCTGGAAGAAACAGCAGCCACTTCTTCACCACCAGAATTATCCCTGACATCAGTCTCCAGCTGTTAATCATGCAGTTGCAGCTTCTGCCTGCGGATGACCTCAGTCTTGCTGATTTGCACCTTCAACATGCAGATTGCATATCATTTTCATGGTGCTCCGACCTCTTGCTGTGCTCTTGCCTTCTGTGAGTTGGCGAGCTGCAGACACTGTGGGGGTCCTGTGCACTGCCAGGAAAATTGCATTGCCCTTGGAAAATGCCTGCTAATTGCTTCATTAACAACCTCAATTGGCTGTCTGCTGCTACCGAGCGAGTTGCCGTCAGCGCACAGAAGCTGCCTCTGGGAAAAGCGGCGGCGGGGCGTGGGGATGTGGGTGGGTGTTGGCGAGAACATGTCTGCATTCTTAAGCAATGTCTTTTTTTCTCATATTCCTCGGTCCTCTCGCCTCCAAACCCACCTCAACGGGATGGGAAAACTCCCCCCCCCACCACCAAGGCCTCTGTCAGCTCTGGGCTATAGCCCCCTCTTTTATTATTCCGCATGTTGCTTTCTTCAAACATTACTAGACACAGATCACGTAAGAACAAGGGATGGCAACAGCTCCTGAAGCCTTGTCACCATGGAAACTACCTTTATTGGTGTTATTCCACAAATACAAAAATAGTTCAGAAAGATTTCTCCCTCACTACTGCACTGGGAGTGTCAGCTTGGATATTGTGCTCAACTCTCTGCAGTAGGGCCTAAACCCACAACCTCTGACTCAGAGTCAAGAGTGCAACCCACTGAGCCACAGCTGTCAGGGCCCAGTTAGCTGGCATCTGTGCTATGTTGCATGTCTTGGATAATGCATACTCCGAGAATCATAGAACTGTACAGCACAGAAGGAGGCCATTCATCCCATCGTTCCTGTGCCAGCTCTTTGGTAGAGCTATCAAATTAATTCCACTCCACTCCACTGTTCTTTCCCCATAGTCCTGTAGATTTTCCCCCTCCAATTCCCTTTTGAAAGCTACTGTTGAATCTGCTTCCACTGCCCTTTCAGAAGGTATGTTCCATATCAACAACAACTAAAAAGAAATTTCATCTCCCCTCTAGTTCTTTTGCCATTTACAAACCTGTGTGCTGTGGTTACTGACCCTCCTGCCACAGGAAACAATGTCTCCCTATCTTTTCATGTTTCCTCCATTACAATAGTGACTGCATTTCAGAAAGTACTTAATTGGTTGTAAAGTGCTTTGGGACGTCCTGGAGTCGTGATTTTGAACACCTCTATTAAATCTCTCCCTCCATTGGATGAAACTCAAATTCTGTGACTGGTAGCGCTTTTGCCATTTTTGTTTTGCTATTTTCTTGCGTATTGAATTCTGCTCTCTAAAATCCCAATGTCAGAACAACACGGTTAGTCACTACTTACTTATTGAATGGCAGAATCCCAGCCAAGGGCCATTCTGGGCAATGCACCATGGACTGTCGTCACAGTGACCCACCAGCTCAGTTCCTGTGTTGATACCTTGGGCAGTTAGTTATTGGGTATCAAACTCTTTCCTAAAAAAAAAAGAGATCTACAAGGCTTACAATTCTGGTGGAGTTACAGGACCTGTAGCAGGCAAACATGACCAGATTCACTGCAAATTCAAATATTAATCTGTCATGCAACATGCTTCTTCTGAAATTGTACGTATCGACGTGAGGATTATCAGGGAGTTGGAATACTTTTAGAGGAATATTAGGAAGCCATTCAGCCCCGCAAAGCTGCTCCGCCATTCTATTAGATCACAGCTGATCTGCACCTTCACTCCACAGTACCCGCCTTAGTTTTATGTCCCTCATACCCTTGACCAACTAAAAAAAATCTGTTGACCTCAGTGTTGGGAAGGACACAAAGGAGTTAAGGAAAGTCATAACATGACCCTATTCTGTTTCTTCAAAGCCACAATTTGATCTATCGAACACAGTCAGACTGCAGGCATCCCGCCTGAGAGCTTTGTTCTGCTCTCAACAGGGGGTTGTGGGACTTTGATTTTATGTTCTGATCTCGGATTTTAGCTCCTGGCATGCTCTATTCTGAAGCTAATGCCAGCATCAACAACTCCAAATATTTATCGACCTGTCACTTGTCGTTGGTGAGTTGATCTCAGTGGTTTTCCATTCACTGAGATGAAGAAAAAAGTTGAAGTGAACGTAGCAGTGAATTAAGTGTTAGCCATGACTCAGTGTGCAGCACTCGTGCCTCTGAATCAGAAAGTTGTACGAACCAATTTAATTCAAAGAAAGAACTCCCATTTCTAATAGCACCTTTCACAATCTCAAGATGTCCCAAAGTGCTTTACAGCCAATAAAGTACTTTTTCACGTGTAGTCACTGTGTAATGTAGGAAATGTGACACCCAAACTGTGCACAGCAAGCTCCCACATTCAACAATGTGATAAATACTGGCCAGGTCACCAGGGAGGACTACCCTGCTCTTCCTCAGAAGTGCCTTGGGATCTTTTTCATCCACCTGTGAGAGATGAGTTTAGTAACTCATCTGAAAGACAGCACCCCTGACAGTGCAGCACTCTCTCTCAATACTGCACTGGAAGTGTCAGCTTGGATTATGGACTCAATTCTCTGGAGTGGGGATTTGAACCCACAACCTTTAGGCTCAGAGGCGAGAGTGCAATACACTAAGCCACAAATGACATATTAAGAGTATTACTGTATTAATGAATTGGGTAATGTGCTCTGAAATGTATAGCTGTGCGATTCATGTAAGCAGCATACACATAAACTGCAGATTAATGACCCTGTTCTGTGTGTTACAAACACTAATCTGTGATTGTTTTCCCAATTAGGGTGAGTTTACAGTAACATTGCTGACTCGCCACTAATCTCCAGCCAACGTAAATGTCACATTTCTGAGCTCTTGACACAGCCCCACATTGCCACATTCTGGCAGGAGACTGATAGCATGCAGGTCGCCTCTCACTTTCTCAGTGATAGCATTTTGGCCAAGTGAAAGGCACTTTGCTGTTGTTTGTTATTAAAGTACGCAAAAAAAAAAACTTGGTGCAGAACAAGGCACTGAACCTGGGCCCTTGTAGTCAGAGTTGCCAACCCTCCAGGATTGTCCTGGAGTTTCCATGAATTGATCTTCAGGTCACTCCTGTGAGCATCTCCCGGAGTAAAATCATAGAGGTGTTAAACAGAATTGTTATTTTTTTCAATTTCTTCAAAGACTTTGATTTGTTATAAACATATTGGAAATGGGCTGTTTCATTAACAGTCAAGATTAATCCAATTGAACAACAAAAAGTCTTGTTGCCTTTTCCAATTGGCTGTGAGAAGGCAGGGCATTCAGAGGATGGACCAATGGTGGGAATGCGAGGGCAGGGCACTTTGTGATGGGAGGAAATGTGATGAATCTCCAGCTATACTATCAATCAGAGTTGGTAACCCTACATTCTAGGTGTGTGTATCACATTGTCAGTGATCTTAGTCATTAGAACGTTGGTCAAGTTTCTCACCTTCTCACACTTAGGAACAGATGAAAATGATGGACAGGAAATGGCCAGCTGAACCATCGAGCCTCTACTATCAAGGCACATAGAGTCATAGAGTTATACAGCACAGAAACAGGCCCTTTGGCCCATCGTGTCCGTGTTGGCCATCAAGCACCTATCCTAATCCCATTTTCCAGCACTTGGCCCGTAGCCTTGTATGCTATGACGCTTCAAGTGCTCGTCTAAATACTTCTTAAATGTTGTGAGGGTTCCTGCCTCTACCACCCCTTCAGGCTGTACGTTCCAGATTCCAACCACCCTCTGGGTGAATATTTTTTTCTTCAATTCCCATCTAAACCTCCTGCCCCTTACCTTAAATCTATTGCCCCTTACGTTAAATCTATTTGTCTGCTCCTAGCTTGCTGTGAACTTGATGACACTGTCATTGCAGCAATATTGCATCAAGGAGGTTTTGCGTAATCTGTCAGCCGTGGCTCAGTGTTTAGCATTCCAGCCTGTAAATCAGAATATCATGGGTTTGAGCCCTACTCGAGACTTGAGTACATAATCCAGAACAACACTCTCATTGCAGTACTGAGGGAACACTGCACTGTTGGAGGTGTCATCTTTTGGATGAGACATTAAACCGAGGGCCCTGTTGGTACTCTCAGGTGGATGTAAAAGATCCCATGGCCACTATTTCGAAGAAGAGCAGTGGAGTTTTTCCTGGTGTCCTGGCCAATATTTATCCCTCAATCAACATCACAAAAAGAGATTATTTGGCCATTATCACATTGCTGTTTGTGGGAGCTTGCTGTGTGTAAATTGTCATGTTTCCTACATTGCAACAGTGACTACACTTCAAAAAGTACTTCATTGGCTGTAAGGCGCTTAGGGATGTCCCAAGGATGTGAAAGACGCTTTATAAATGCAAGCTCATTCTGCCATTCTCCAGTCTCCAATGAACTGCTTAGGCCTGACTCACTGACTCAGGCTGGCCAATAATATGAAATCAGTCGGAAACTATGTCATAAATATTCCACTCTGGCCCCAATGCAAACATCAGCAGCACAAAAATAAACCTGACTTCCTTCTAGACAAAGCTGCTTAGACACTTTGCTCAAACAAGATTAAATGCTGAAAACAATTAAATCTTGTTATTTTTAGATTTTGTTTCCTCCATTGTGCGTGGCCCAATAGTTTTTTTTTGTAAATTTCCTGTCTGCTTTTCATGAGTTGTCATTGTGAACGCTGGCTGTTACTGAATGATTCTGAAGCTGAACCTTGCTCTGAATATTTTATTTCATTTTATTGTTGAGTTTTTCTGCTCTATCTGCAACAGCCACCTGCTAATAAAACAAATATTTCAGGGGCTGGTAGGGAATTAGACCCTTCAACACATTGGATGCTGCATCAGTGATCAACATTCGCCGGCTGATGAACTAAAGCCATTCTGAATCTGAAATCAACCGGATGCTGTATTCAACCTAATAATCATAGGAGCTCTCTCAATAGGAGCTCTCTCGGTAATCGACTGATAAGGGGAAGATAGCAAAGACTTGCATTTCTATAGTGCCTTTCATGACCTTAAGACATTCCAAAGTGCTTTACATTGAACGAAGAACATTTGAAGCGAAGTCGCTGTTGTAGCAAACGCGACAGCCAATTTGTGCACAGCAAGATCCCACTAACAGCATAAGAAATAGGAGCAAGAACAGGCCATTCGGCCCTTCAAACCTGATGCACATTTAATAAGATCATGGCTGATCTTTACCTCAATCCACTTTCCCACCGATCCCCATATCCCTTAATTCCCTTAGTGCCCAAAATCTATCGCTCTCAGCCTTGAATATATTCAACGACCGAACATCCGCAGCTCTCTGAGGTAGAGAATTCCAAAGAGTCTCCATCCTCTGAGTGAAGAAAGTTCTCCTCATTTCAGTCCTAAATGGCTGACCCCTTATCCTAACACTATGACCTCTAGTTCTAAACTCTCCAGCCAGGGGAAACAGCCTCTCAGCATCTACCCTTTCAAGCCCTCTAAGAATTATATGTTTCAATGAGATCTGTCTCTTTGTTTCTGTATCTCTCTCACCCTCACTCTCACTCCTTACTTCTGTCTCTATTTCTGGCAGCTGTTGACTGACCTGATTAAAAGGAGTTTGGGGAACGATAACCCAATTCCCAGTGGCCATGCGTCTACAGCACTGTGCCATAATTCAGCAACAATTAGTAGTAACTGCGCAATGTGTTTCAGAGGGCATAAGGATAGCAGGTGTAGGAGAGCACAATTGTAATATCTATACAGTGAAATATCTTACATTTAGCACTCACAATATCACACTTCTGATAGGCAGGACGTGGCAGCAAACTAACTAACTATCCACTCTTAGTTATATTAGCAATGCTGATTGATTCAGATTGCTCAGTATTTAGTCAATGAGATATCAAAAACTAGATCCATTTTCTAAATAGAGGGAAAGCTTCCAATCAGCAACCAACAAATATGACAAAACATTAAATTATTCATTTTTCAAAGGCAGCAATCTAGAATGAGCAAGTGCCAGGAAACAAGTCAACCAATTCGCTTAATTCATTTCCTCAGTGTCTCGCGCTGACAGTTTCGTTCTTCTCTCAGATCAATGTAAAAATAACATTTCTAACACCTCAGGATGACCCAAAGCACTTTACTTATACTTTTCAAGTGTAGTCTGTTCTCGCTGACCTGCATTGGCTCTCAGCCCAACAGCACCTCGATTCTAAAGTTCTCATCCTTGTTTTCAAATCCCTCTACGATCTCGCTACTCCCTATCCTCCAGTTCCTGCAACCCAAAATCCTCTGAGTTCTCTGTGCTCCTCCAACTCTGGCCTCTTGTGCATCTTCCACTCCCTTTGCTTTATCATTAAAAGCCGTGCCTTTAGCTGTTTACACCTAAAGCTCTGGAATTCCCTCCCTAGACCTCGCCACCGCTTTCTCCTCCTCCTTTAAGACACAGAACCTGCTTCTTTGACCGAGCTTTGAGGCAATTGTCTTAATATCTCCTTCTTTTGCTTGTTGCCAATTATTTTTCAATTACATTGCTGTGAAGCGCCTTGGGATGTTTTACTGTTGCTAAAGGTGCTATATAAATGCCAGTTGTTTCATTGGCAGCTAACTTGCACGCAGCAAGATCCCACAAACAGCAATGCAATAAATGACCAGTTAATTTGTTTTGGTGGAGTTGCTTGATAAATATTGGCCAGGCCACCAGGAAAGCTTTCCTGCTGTTCGTTGAATAGGGCCACAGGAACCTCAATTTCCACCTCAGCAGGTGGATAGGGTCTTGGTTCAACGTCTCATCCAAAAGATGGCATGATTAATGATGCAACATCCCCAGCACTGGAGTATGTGGTGTGAGACTTGTGCCCACAAACCTTAACTCAGTCGTAAGAGTGCTACCAACCAGGCTCAGCTGCCACTACCCTGGTCATGTTCAATGTCTGGGATCAAAAGGGGCACTTTGTGCCAAGGCGCTGGAGAGCTCCCTCTGCATTATTCAGCACTCCTGGGGAAAGAGCAGAGAAAATGTGATTGGGGGTTGGAGGAGGATGAATAACTGCATAGATAAACACACCAAGTTACATCAAGTCTACTGCACAGAAGCAAGCCATTCGGCCCCATCAGGTCCATGCCAGTGTTTATGCTCCACATGAGCCTTTCCCACCCCCTCTTCATCTCACTCCATCAACATATAATTCTATTCCTTTCTCTCTCATGTGTTTATCCAGCTTCCCCTTAAATGCCTCAGCCGCTCCCTGTGGTAGCGAGTTCCACATTCTCACCACTCTCTGGGTAAAGAAGTTTCTTCTGAATTTCCTATTGGATTTATTAGTGAATGTCTTTTATTTATGGCCTCTATTTCTGGTCTCCCCCACAAGTGGAAATATTTTTTCTACCTCTACCCTATCTATCTCCTTCATAATAGTCCTCTTAGTAGGTCACTGCTCTGCATTCTTATCCAGCTTCCTCTTAAATACACCTTAAACACAGTCTCTATGTTCTGAATGCTTCTTATTTACAAACTTCTCTTACATTGGCTTTAGTTGTTGATGGAGCAGCTTGTCCAGCGATGCCAAAGATGTTATCGGACAGATTGAGAACGTCATACATTTGCTAATAAATATACTTTTGGACCGTCCCTTGTTCCATCCGCTGTTGCTGGCCAAGGCAACCTCAGGTCCGCTGCCAAACGGCTTCAAGCCCAGATGCCTGGGGCCTCCCACTGCATCTGCTGCTCCTGGCCCAGCCGGTCCTAATTCCCTTGCTCCATTCAGCATGGAGAGTTGTGAACCGTTTCAGATTGAAGGTTGTGTTTTAATCATACCAGGCCAATATAAATCCAATTGGAACCTGAACTGAGACTTTTCCTTTGTTGCAAAGACATGGCAATACTGTCAGCTCTTCCTCGTCCCTCTCTCACTCCTCTTCCCCATGCCCCACCCCTATCCTATGAATTAATAAATTTTAAGAAAGGGGATATTTGAGAGAGGTGTTCAAAATCATGATGGGTTTTCATAGTGTAGATAGGGAGAAACTGTTTCCATTGCCTGAAGGTTTGGTAACCAGAGGACACAGACTTAAGATCATAGAGAGATACAGCACTGAAACAGGCCCTTCGGCCCACCGAGTCCACACCAACCATCAACCACCCACTTATACTAATCCTACATTAATCCCATTTTTCCCTCTCACATCCCCACAATTCTCCTACCTACACTAGGGGCAATTTTTTTTTTAGAATGGCCAATTTACCTATCAACCCACAAGTCTTTGGCATGTGGGAGGAAACCCACATGGTCACAGGGAGAACTTGCAAACTCCACACAGACAGTACTCAGAATTGAACCCGGGTCACTGGAGCTGTGAGGGTGCAGTGCTAACCACTGTGCCATAATTAGTAAAAGGTAATTAGTAAAAGAACCAAAGCGGAATGAGAATTTGCTTTTATATGGTGAATTGTTGTGATCTGGAATGCGCTGCCTGAAAGAGTGGTGGAAGCAGATTCAATAATAACTTTCAAAAGGGAATTGGATAAATACTTGAAAAAGGAAACAGTGCTGGGATATGGGGGAAGAATCAGTTAGGGATGGTGGTGGAACGAATTGGATAGCACTTTCAAAAAGCCAGCACAGACGTGATGGGCTGAATGATCTCCTCCTGAGCTGTATCATTCTCTGATTTAGGCAGATGGATGGAAGGAAGACAGAAGTAGAACAACAGACAGAAAGGAAGAGGGACAGAGAGCCAAAGAGAGAGAAATAGAAAGAAAGACAGAAAGAGATAGAGACATTAGGAGCAGGAGGAGGCAATTCAGCCCCTTGGACCTGCTTCGCCATTCTCTGAGATCATAGCTGCTTTGTAACTCAACCCCATTTACCCTCCTTGGTTCCATATCCTGTGATACCTTTACCCAACAAATATCTATTGATCTCAGTCTTGAAAATTGATCCCCAGCATCCATAGCCTGTTGGAGAGAGAGTTCCAGAGTTCTTTTTCAGTAAAATCTGCTGCAGCTTTGATGATAATTTTCTGTCCACTTGTTAGAGTCCATTTTCCAAGCTCCTGAAGATGGTGTCAGCCGTGGCTCTACGGGTAGCACTCTTGTCTCTGAGTCAGAAGGTTATAGGTTTAAGTCCCACTCCAAAGACTTGAGCCAATAATCCAGTTTGATAATTCCAGTGCACTACTGAGGGAGTGCTGCACTGTCAGAGGTGTTGCCTCTTGGAGGAGATGTTAAACTGATGCCCTGTTGCCCTCTCAGGTAGATGTAAAAGATGCCATGGCATCTTTTGGAAGAAGATGAGGGGAGTTATCCCCAGTGCCTAGCCAATATTTATTCCTCAACTGACATTACTAAAAACAGATTATCCAGTCATTCTCTCATTGCTGTTTGTGCTATGCACAAATTTGCCACCACATTTCCTACGTTACAACAATGACTACAAAAGCTTTGAGGTCATACAAGGCGCTAGGTAATTGCAAATCTTTCTTTCGGTCTTCCTCTCTTACCCAATTGATCAGCAGATCCGGAAGTCATAGGTGCTGCAGTCTCACATAACCAGCTCTGTTGTCAATCTCGGCACCATAGCTTTGGAAAACTCTTCTGATCCTGAATTAGAGCATTTTTAGACGGTGAATTTTAAGAAAATAAAAGATCTGCCCTGAATCCGCTGGGGTGTAGTGTGTATGATTCTGTCAATCCCGTCATGGCACTCAGGGCCCCTTGTAAATCAATCTCTGTATCAAGGACAAGGTGGCATATCCTCTGTCAGAGACGCACAGCCTGTCAAGATCAGAGTGCCTTCATGGATATCACTAGGAATTAAAGCAAGTGTTCAGTCCTAGGAATTATAACTAGCACCGAAACAAATAAATTCCCCTATCCTAGAACTAATCATCTTGCAGTTCTGTCTTCATTGATCAGAGTAGGCTGGAAAACATTCACAATTCCAAAGAGAGTGTCTTTTCCTCTCAGCTGTTTCCTGTTCGCTGGTGGAGCTGATGACCCATGTTGGGTGTGGGTGGCCCTCTACTATCACTTTCCCTGTACAAGGACCAGCCTGTACAACACTTGGCCCTAATCCTGTTCGCACATGCACATTGCAGGATGGATCACCAGATTGCAATAAAGATTAACAAACTGCCTTAGCTCAGGGACATAGAGCCTGCATCTTCACCTGGGTTCAATTCAGCTTAACTCAGTATAGATGAATGGTGGTATCTGGGACTTTCTTGGGATTTATGGGTCAGTAGAACACCCACTCAGACATTAAAGTAGCTTCCCATAAAGATGGTGGAGACAGTGGCATAGTGGTAATGTCACTGAGCTGGTAATCCAGAGGCCCAGACTAATGCACTGGGGACACCATGGCAACTGGTGGAATTTAAATTCAATTAATTAATAAAAGTCTGGAATTGAAAGGCAGTCTTAGTAATGGCGCCATGAAACTATCATCAATTGTCATAAAAACCCATCTGGTTCACTAATACCCATTAGGGAAGGAAATCTGCCATCCTTGCCTGGTCTGGCCTACATGTGACTCTGGACCCACAGCAATGTGGTTGACTCTTAACTGCCCTCTGAAATGGCCTAGCAAGCCACTCAGTTGTCAAGGGAGATTAAGGATGAGCAACAAATGCTGGCCTTGCCAGTGACGCCCACCAAGAATAAAAAAAAGAGGGTTAGTAGTTCAGGGTCAGGGTAAGTTATTAGGGTTTAGTGTGAGGGTAGGGTTTGGTCAGAAACCACTTTTGCCGGCACCATTGTTACTAGAGGAGCCCTTTTTTCATTAGTAGCTCCAATAGACCTTTAGGATCTCATCTTGTGCTGACCCCAGTGCTTATTCTTCATATGTGAGACGAGACATTGAATGTTAGTGGGATATGTGACCGTGCTTCCTGGTGAGTGTGGATCAGTAGTAGCTTCTGATCAACCTGATCAGCAGTTCATCCACCACCTTAAACATCCCCTCTGTCCACCACACGCATTCATGGCATTCATGAACACCAACTGTTCAAGTAGAAGGTCCATCGTCACCTTCTAGCGATGGGCAACAAACAGCAGCCTTGCCAGCGATGCCCACACTCCAAGAATGGGTTTTACCCACATTCTAGACACAGTCCTTGATACAGAAGGTGTCCTCTTTGTGACTTTGCATTCCTGGTGGAGAGCCTCAGACAGCAGGACCTGTCGTGTAAATGTAGGTGCAGAGTGTGTGCCGGAATCTCCACTGTACAGCACTGTATAATAATCTATGGTCCCTAAGTCAGAACATTACTACAAGACGCGACATGATAACTCACACTCACAAATGGCAGATTCTGCGCCTAATATATGTAAGAGGTAACATCCATTTAATTCTACTTTAGATCTACATAATTCTTCCCTTATTCTGTCCCCTTGACAATGATGTGCTGCTGATAGCCTCACTGCCTATCGTGCCACTTCACTCCACTTTAACTTACCATTAGCATTGCTTTCACTGCCTAAGGTCACTGGTAGAAAGTGACTATTACATTGTAACTTAATCTCGAGGGTTCAGGAGATGCCAGAGAACTATTTTAGCTTTGCTCTCCTGGCTTGTATGTGAACCCTTCAATTAAGTGCTCACTCACAGCCGTCGATAACTGCATGCATGCAAGGCAGCAAATAACCTGGCAACTTCCTGAACAGAATTAGCCTTGTAATGCACATAAAATAGTGATCAATGCAATCACTCATTGTTGGTACTGTCAGCTGAACCTTCTATGATGCCAACGCTTTCGTATCCTGCTGCTAGCTAGGTAGTATATCAAACATTTTATATCTGTGTCCACTTCATGTCAACTTTCAACAACTGCCTATGTAAACTTGTCATGCTTTAATTACACCTTTTTGCCAGTTGGGGTGCTGCAGCTGGTAGGAGAGTATAATTACAGCAAGTCAAATTTACATAGGACATTTTCATTACAAATATGAACATAGGAATTTATGTAATGGAAATATAAAATTAGGAAAGACTGCATGACTTTAAAATAGCAACACAATTACATCGATAAGCTCTGGTCTGATTAACTTCATCACTTCACCTTAAGAGCACACTTGGTCTTAAACGTCCCTTGTGCAATATGACTGGAGATTGACTAGTGCACATTACACGCGCAAACTTTCGAGAAAGTTACTTAAATGCCAAAGGCCCACAGTACAGCACACCATTAAGTTTAAAGAGGATAGCAGAGAGGGTGAGGTAAATTGAGAGGCAGTGACATTGCGGCTTGGGTTGTAAAGGAGGAAGGGAAGAATGGGGAATGAGGAGTTCACCAGTCCTAAGGGACTAGGGTCATGATGGGTCAGAGTGGGGCAGAGATAAAAAGTTGCAAACGTGCCAGTTGCCTTTTTTTGTTCGTTTAAGGGTGTCGCTGGCCAGGCCAGCAATTTTTCCCCATCACTAATTGCCCTTGAGAAGGTGGAGGTGAGCTGCCTTCTTGAACTGCTGCAGTCTGTGTGGTGTAGGTACACCCACAGTGCTGTTAGTGGAGGAGTTCCAGGATTTTGACCCAGCGACTGTGAAGGAACGGCGATATAGTTCCAAGTCAGGGTGGTGTTTGGCTTGGAAGAGAACTTGCAGGTGGTGGTGTTCTCATGTGTCTGCTGCCCTTGTCCTTCTAGGTGCTAGAGGTCGTGGGTATTGATGGTGCTGTTAAAGGAACCTTCGTGAGTTGCTGCAGTACATCTTGTAAATGGTAAACACTGTTGCTACTGTGTGCCGATGGTGTAGGGAGTAAATGTTGAAGGTGGTGGATGGGGTGCCGATCAAGTGGGCTGCTTTGTCCTGGATGGTGTCGAGATTCTTGTGTGTTGTTGGAGCTGCACTCATGTTTGTTTAGTTTAGAGATACAGCACTGAAACAGGCCCTTCGGCCCACCGAGTCTGTGCCGACCATCAACCACCTATTTACACTAATCCTACACTAATTCCATATTCCTACCACATCCCCACCTGTCCCTATATTTTCCCTACCACCTACCTATACTAGGGGCAATTGCTAATGGCCAATTTACCTATCAACCTGCAAGTCTTTGGCATGTGGGAGGAAACCGGAGCACCCGGAGGAAACCCACGCAGACACAGGGAGAACTTGCAAACTCCACACAGGCAGTACCCAGAATTGAACCCGGGTCACTGGAGCTGTGAGGCTGCGGTGCTAACCACTGCGCCACTGTGCCGCCCTAATGGAGAATATTTCATCAAACTCCTGACTGGTGCCTTGTAGATGGTAGACAGGCTTTGGGAAGTCAGGAGATGAGTTACCTGCCGCAGAATTCCCAGCCTCTGACCTGCACTTGCAGCCACAGTATTTATGTGGCTGGTTTCTTTACAGTGATGTGCTGTGAGATGTGCTTGTGTCCCCTCTTGCACAGGCGGGACACTTCATTATGATATTTAAAACTTGCTCCCACAGTATAGCTGAGAGCTTAATTTAAATTTCACAGGGCTCGGAAACCCTGGTAGTAAGAGGTAGACAGGAGAAGCTGACTGCAGTGGGTGAAGTGTTTTTTTTTATAGTACTGCTTGTGGGCTGGTTGTGCAAATCTTTGGCCTCCCTGCCACCTATTGCAACCTCTCATTTCTGTCACAATTGGCCTGCCTCCAAACCCTGATCTTTCTTTCCCTCCTGATTACCAGGCTCCCACCCCTTATCCCCTACCACCGATCACCAAGCCCCCAATGACCTCTGCATGTGGAAGAAGAAAATGATAATGAGGAGCTACCACTAAATTCAGCAGGGCCTCTGCATCTCGGAGATTGTTGGGTTTCTCTTCTCACTCCTCCACTTTCCCTGCCTGTCCGTAAATATCGGGGCCGCTGTGTCAGATAACAGATAAACTAAACAGCGGAGAGAACTAGGTGGTGCCTTTAATATAGCAAAACATCCCAAGGCACTTTACAGGAGCGAATCAGTGAAAAATTTGACACCAAACCAAATGAGATATTCGGGTGAGTAACTGAATGCTTGGTCAAAGAGGTAGATTTCAAGAAGTGTCTTCAGGGCATTTGTATAGTGCCTTTCACCAACTCAGGCCATCTCAAAGTGTTTTACAGCCATTGAAGTATTTTTGTTATAATGTAGAAAATGTGGCAGCCAATTTGCAAATAGCAATAACCAGGTCATCTGTTTTTGTGATGTTGATTGAGGGATTATTATTGGCCAAGACGCCATGGAGAATTCCCCTGCTCTTCTTCAAAATAGTGGCAGTGGGATTGCTTGCGTGCTCCTGAGAGGGCAGACTGAGCTTCGGTTTAACGTCTCATCTGTAAGACGGCACATTTGACAGAGCAGCACTCCCTCAGTACGACCTCTTTGGCAGTGCAACGTTCCCTTAGAGTGTCAGCCTAGATGTTCTGCTCAAAGTGTCAGGAGCAGGACTTGAGCACAGAATCTTCTGACTCTAATATAGGGTAGGATGGGGGAGCACGAGACTTCCACCAATCACTGTATGGCACGGAGCCTCAGGACAGCAGTAAGCTGCCTCCGTGCTGGAAATAGCCTTAATAAGTTGAGCAATTAAATGGTTAAGGGCAGAATGGAGGATATTTTCATTCTTGCTGATAAGGTTCACTGGCCACTGTCCCCTAAGGATGGCTGTAGGCTGAAGTATCTCCAATCTTCCGGTAAGACTCCCTGGCTCAGATGCCTGAAAGCGAGAGATTATAAAAAGCCTTCACTGTTGGAGTGAAGTAAGTTCTCTTTTAAAAGGAGGTAGTGTTGGGTTTTCGCCTCCATAATGGTCCGTTCATGCCCAAAGATTGTGTTTTTTTTTTAACGAAGACCTTGCCTTCACCATGTTTCAATCTGACCCAAGAATTGGTCACAGGGGGAAATTGCTCTTATACATCTCAGTATTAAGTGGAGTTAGTGACAGCGGCTAATCTTCTGTTCCGCTAGGGGTCTTCTGACCACTAATTGAAACAAACAGTATACGCAAGTGTGAGAGAAGGAGAGGTGGTGCAGAGACTATGAATGATTCCTTTCTCCTTGTGTCAGCAGCTCTGTCAGGCTGCAGGCTCTTTGAGAGACAGCGTCTAATTGGGATAGATCGGAATCTTTGAGCTGTGGTGCAGGGTAGCTGCTCCCTGTGGAATTGGTATCTTTGATTATGCAGCTGAATAGTTTTTCAGCTTCAGCTGTTTAAAGGGGCACTATCACTTATTTCTTCCCCCTCCACTGGACACACAACCTAGGCTTTATGGCGAATTATGCCAGCATTATCTTAACAACTTCGGGATGTGAGCGTCGCTGGCAAGGTTGACATTTATTGCGCATCCCTAGTTGCCCTGAGAGGGTGGTAGTAATACCGATTTAATACAACTGAGAGCGATTAAGAATCAACCACGTTGATGTGGGACTGAAGTCACATATCAGCCCAGACTGGGTAAGGTCGGCAGGTTTCCTTCCCTGAAGGACATTAATGAACCAGTTAGGTTTTTACGACCATCTGACAGCTTCTTGGTCACTTTTACCGATCCCAGTTTATTACTTCCCAATTCAAGAAATGCTATGGTGGGATTTTAAACTCATGTTCTCAGGATTTTTGATCCAGTAACATAACCACTGCACTGGGCAAATGCATCAGCAAATTTGCATAGCAAACTCCCACAAACAGAAATGTGATAGTGATCAGATAATCTGTTTTAGTGATGTTGGTTGAGGGATAAATATTGGCCAAGACACCAGGCGAACTCCCCTGCTGTTCTTCAAACAGCATCATGAGAATCTTTACATCCACCTGAGAAGGCAGACAGGGCCTTGGTTTAATGTCGCATCTGAAAGCCAGTAGCTCCAACTGTGCAGCACTCCCTCAGTACTGCCCCTCTGACAGTGCAGCACTGCACTAAAACATCAACATAAAAACATAAGAAATAGGAGCAGGAGTAGGCCAATCGGCCAGTCATGTCTGCTCTGCCATTCAATAAGATCATGGCTGATCTGATTGTGACTTTAACTCCACTTTCCTGCCTGCCCCAAATTCCCTTGACTCCCTTGTAGATCCAAAATCTGTCTAACTCAGCCTTGAATATATTCAATGACCCAGCCTCCACTGCTCAGGGAAAGAGAATTCCAGAGATTAACGACTCTCTGAGAGAAAAAATTCCTCCTCATCTCCCTCTTCAATGGTAGACCCCTTATTTTGAAACTGTGCTCCCTGTTTCTATATTCCGCCACAAGGGGAAACAGTGTCTCGGCATCTACCCTGCCATGCCCCCTCAGAATCTTATATGTTTCAATAAGATCACCTATCATTCTTCTAAACTCCAATGAATATAGCACAACCTGCTCAATCATTCATCGTAATACCACCCCTTCATTCAAGTCATTACTATACATTGTAAATAGTTGAGGTTCCAGCACTGATCCCTGTGGCACTCCACTAGTTACAGTTTGCCAACTTGAAAATGACCCATATATCCCGACTCTCTGTTTCCTGTTAGTTAGCCAATCCTCTATCCATGCTAATATATCACCCCAACACCATGAGCTCTTATTTTGTGCAGTAAGCTTTTATTGGGCATCTTGTCAAATGATTTTTGGAAATCTAGATACACTGTATCTACTGGTTCTCCTTTATTCACCCTGCTTCTAACTTCCTCAAAGATCTCTAATACATTTGTCGATCATGATTTTCCTTTCACAAAACCATGTTGGCGCTACTTGATTGTTTTCTAAATGTCCTGCTACTACTTCCTTAACAATGGATTCTAGCATCTTCCCTATGACAGATGTTAGGTTAACTGGCCTATAGTTTCCTGCTTTCTGTTTCTCTCTTTTCTTGAATGGAGATGTTACATTTGCGGTTTTCCAATCCGCTGGGACTGTTCCAGAATCTAGGAAATTTTGGAAGATTACAACCAATGCATCCACTTTCGCTGCAGCCACTTCTGTTCAGACCTTAGGCCATCAACCTAGATTAAGTGGTCCTGAAGCAAGACTATGAACCTATAATCCTCTAACTCAGGCAAGAATACTATCAATGGTCAAGTGACATTAACACAAACCTCTGGGATTATGTGTACCTGCAGCCCCTTGTCTCCTCCAGGGTTTGGATGCTCCATTTGGTTCATGCATCACCAATGACCTCTAAGATTCAGCTGAGGATGTCCCTCCTACTAGCTGCAACAGTCTAACATTAAGTGAATTTAAACAGAGTTCCTCGGAGCCATAGACCCAGAGCACAAAATACAGAACTTTACATATACAAGCTATTCACGAGCTCAGAATCCTATGTGCCATTATATACACTGCTAACTTATTACCGATCCATTACTGGAATGCTACCAATAGGCCAAGCTAACACAACACAGACCTCGGGGTCAAACACGAGACTCTTCCTGATCTTTGTGCTATGATCGAAAGCTGGATTTACACAAGAACAGGGGGTCTTGGATTCTGCATTCTGCTTAGATTCTCCTGGGTGAGTGGGTTCTGATATGGTGACGAGTATTCTCTGAATCTGCAGAATGGTCGGGAGATGCCGTGACATAGAGTTATGGCTGATTCCTTTGCGCGAGAGGTAGGTACTGGAATTGGGTGATTTATCTTTTGAAAAGAAGCGCAAAATAACAGATAATATATTCTTGTTAAAGAATCTGTCATTAAAACAAAAACCACATAAACAGAGAAGAGAAAGATGCTTTGCCGGCAGAATTGTGCTGATGTATTGTTTTTATTTACTCTGTTTTTTTGCAAAAATGTTTGTGTGCCAAACGTATTCTAACAGTTATTCATTACGTTCCCTCTGACCCATCCCTCACATCACTTCAATTTTAACATGCTGATTCCAGAACCTCCTGTGTGGAAAAGATATTTGTCGCATTTATTCAAACTATTGACTTGTGATGTTTTGACGTGTTAGCATACAAAGTACAACCCTCGGTAACAGACGTTTCGCAGAAGTACAACTTTATTTTGTCCTGACTTTGCAGCTTGGGAACAGATTTTAAACAAAACTCTCATTCACCAGACGAGCCAGCAGAGAAGTTTACTACCTCTTCTTGATGCTGCGACATGAAAGAATGAAGCTTTCATTTCTATAGCTCCTTTAACTTTAACCTCCTTTCACCACCTCAGGATATCCCAAAGTGCTTTACAGCCAATGAAGTACTTTTTTGAAGTGTAGTCACTGTTGTAATGTAGGAAATGCAGCAGCTAATTTGCACACAGCAAGATCTCACAAACAACTGTTGGTTGGGGGATAAATGGTGACCAGGACAACGGGGAGAACTCCCCTGCTCTTCTTTGAAATATTTCTGTGGGATCTTTTATGTTTACCTGAGAGGGCAGACTGGACCTCGGTTTAACGTCTTCTCCGAAAAGCAGTGCCTCCAACAGTGCAGCATTTCCTTTGTACTGCCACTGAATTGCTGGCGTGGTGTGGATCTTTGCTCCATATGCCTCTGTATCCTTATCTATCAAAAATCTAGCGATTCAGTCTTGAAAACTTGACTTCCAGCATCCACAGCCTTTTGGGGGAGAAAATTCCACATGAAAAATTTCACTCCTGAATGGTCTGGCTTTAATTTTGAGATTGTACTCCTTTGTTCTTGATTTACCCCACCGGAGGAAATTGTTTCTCTCTAACTTATAAAATCCTTTTAATTTTGTAATCACCTCAATTAGATCATCCCTTACTCTTTGAAACTCAAGGAAATACAAGCCAAGCTTATGCAACCTGTCCTCATAATTTAACCCTTTTAGCCCCAGTATCATTCTGGTGAATCTGCACTGCACCCCCTCCAAGGCCAATATATCCTTCCTGAGATCCGGTGCCCAGAACTGAATGCAGTTACTCCAGATTCCTTTCATGCTTTGATAGGCTGCTGCTTTTTATGAAGGGGTATAGGGAGTACACTTGAAGAATGACGATTTGAGTGAGGAACCAGGGTTGGCTGCTTCACAGTGACCCTCCCACAGTGGCAGCCAGGACCTTCGAGGGAGAAGAGGGGGAGAAAATTAGAGGAGTAAAGAAAAGGAATGTTGTAAGTTTATGCAGCAGCAGTGACCAGTTGTGCGAGTGTGAGTGGCATGCAGTGTCCCTGCTCTTTTCACACATGCTGCCTGATCAATTGACAGATATTTTCTCCCTCGTGAGGTGGGGGAGAAGATGGCAGGGGGGTGGTGAGGCTCACTCTTTGGCAGTTTGTTCTCTCTACAGTGAGTTCAAGGGAGGGAACAGCGATATCCTGGAGCATATCAACATTACTAAGGAGAAGGTGTTGGAGGTTTTGAAGCGCATTAAGGTGGATAAATCCCCAGGGCCTGACCAGGTGTATCCGAGGATGCTATGGGAAGCAAGGGAGGAGATTGCTGGGGCCCTGGCAGAGATTTTTGTATCATCGTTAGCCATGGGTGAAGTACCGGAAGACTGGAGGATAGCTAATGTTGTGCCTTTATTTAAGAAGGGCAGCAGGGATAAGCCAGGGAACTACAGGCCAGTGAGCCTTACATCAATGGTGGGAAAGTTATTGGAAGGGATTCTGAGAGACAGGATTTATATGCGTTTGGAACGGCAAGGTCTGATTAGGGATAGTCAGCATGGTTTTGTGCGTGGGAAATCATGTCTCACGAATTTGATTGAGTTTTTTGAGGAGGTGACCAAGAGGATTGATGAGGGTAGGGCAATGACGTTGTCTACATGGACTTTAGCAAGGCCTTTGACAAGGTCCCACATGGTAGGCTGGTCCAGAAGGTTCGAACACATGGGATCCAGGGTGAGCTAGCCAATTGGATACAAAATTGTCTTGGTGATAGGAGGCAGAGGATGGTAGTGGAGGGTTGTTTTTCAGATTGGAGGCCGGTGACCAGTGGTGTGCCGCAGGGATCGGTGCTGGGCCCTCTGTTGTTTGTCATATATATTAATGACTTCGATGTGAATGTAAGGGGCATGATTAGTAAGTTTGCAGATGACACCAAAATTGGTGGTATGGTGGACAGTGAAGAAGGTTGTCTAAGGTTACAACAGGATATAGATAAACTGGGAAAGTGGGCAAGGGAAGTGATGCATTTTGGGAAGTTAAACCAGGGCAGGACATATACAATGAATGGCAGGGCCCTGGGGAGTGTTGTTGAGCAGAAAGACCTTGGGGTGCAAGTAAATAGTTCCCTGAAAGTGGCAACACAGGTAGACAGGGTGGTGAAGAAGGCGTATGGCATGCTTGCCTTCATTGGCCGAGGCATTGAGTACAAGAGTTGGGACGTCATGTTACAGTTGTACATAACGTTGGTTAGGCCACATTTGGAGTACTGTGTGCAGTTCTGGTCGCTGCACTACAAGAAAGATGTGATTAAGCTAGAGAGGGTGCAGAAAAGATTCACAAGGATGTTGCCTGGTTTGGAGGGCTTGAGTTATAAAAAGAGATTGGATAGGCTGGGTCTGTTTTCCCTGGAGCGAAGGAAGCTGAGAGGGGACATGATAGAGGTATATAAAATTATAAGAGGCATAGATAGGGTAGATAGCCAGAGTCTGTGCCCCATGGTAGGGGTGACTAAAACTAGAGGGCATAGATTTAAGGTGAGAGGGAGGAGGTTTAAAGGGGATCAAAGAGGTAAATTTTCCACACAAAGGATAGTGGGTATCTGGAATGAGCTGCCTGAGGAGGTGGTGGAGGCAGGAACAGTAGAGACATTTAAGAGGCATCTGGACAGATTCTTGAATGAGCAAGGCATAGAGGGATATGGAATTAATGCAGGCAGGTGGGATTAGTATAGATAGGCATTATGGTCGGCATGGACGTGGTGGGCTGAAGGGCCTGTTTCTATGCTGTACGACTCTATGACTCTAAATGCCTGAGTCAAGATTCATTGACAAAACCTCAAGCGAGGGACAAGCACTGAGTCCTAATGAGTGGGGAAGTGACCTTGAATAAATCGCACGCCTAGAGATTTTCAAGAGATGAAATGATTGATTTGCTCCGACCAGTCACGCACACCTTGTACACTTGTGGCTGGAGCCGCAGTGCCCGGTTCTGTTAACTGCTTAACCTCCAAGGGAAGTTATTCTGCTTGGTAACAAAATGAAAGCCAGAAGAGAAAAACACTTGCATTTATACAGCACCTTTCACAACCTCAGCACATTGCAAAGTGCTTTACAGCCAATGAAGTACTTGTGAAGTGTTGTCACTGTTGTAATGTAGGAAATGTGGCAGCCAATTACACACAGCAAGATCCCACAAACAGCAATGTGCTAATGACCCAGTTATTCTGTTCTGGTGATGTGGTGGAAGGATAAATATTGGCCCCAGGACACTGTGTAGAGCTCCCCTGCTGTTCTTTGAAATGCTGCCACGGGATCTTATACACCCACCTGAGAGGGCAGACGGGGCCTCGGTCTAACGTCTCATCTGAAAGACGGGACCTCCAACTCTGCAACTCTGCCCTCAGTACTGGCCTTGCCAGCACTGACCGCATCCCATAAATGAATTCAAAAAACAAACTCTGGGATTAACAGCTGAGATTTAGTGTTCAACTCTCTGGAGTGGGAATTAAATCCATAATCTTCTGTTTCAGAGGTACGTTTGCTACCCACTGAGCCATGGCTGACACTTAGAGCAGTGATTGGGAACCGGCTGTATATAGTGATTGATAATGCATATATACACACACATACAAATACAGCCTGTACAGTAGTTATTCTGTGTACAGCATCAACCATAGGCGCCCTTTCAGGAGAGACTCTGTCAGTTTTCTCTCTAACAAAACACCAGATTGTCTGTCTAACTTTACACCCCATATTACTCATCCCCGATGAGCCACTTTCCTTGAATTGACATTTCCACAATGCCTGCAACTTCGAAAGTATCGTGTTTCAAACCCTGTTCAATCATCTCCATCGGTCTTTATAAACCCTTAATCCTACTGTTATCGAGATATTTGTCTGACTCTCATAGCTGTTTCAGTAACCTGTCTTAACTGCTTCATGTTGAAGCTCACATGTCCACTTCCCCCTTTCTTCCATTTCAAATTTTGCTTAAAACTTGTAAATGTTCTGCTCGTATCATTAATAAATTTAAGAGGGAGTTCAGGTGAATTTTCTGTCCCCAGACAGTGATGAGAATGTGAACTCACTACCACAGGAAGTAGTTAAGGCAAACATTTAAGGAGAAGCTAGATAAACACATAAGCGAGGAAGAAATAGAAAGATTTTGTGTTAGGATGAGGCAAAGTAAGTAGAGTGGGAGGAAGCTCTTGTGGAGCATAAACTAGTTGGGCTGATTAGGCTATTCTGTGCTGTAAGATTCCCTACAATTCTATATAAGTGCCACCTGTACATCCATCCAATAACGCATACAATCATAGAACTTTTACAGCTCAGAAAGAGGCCATTTGGCCCGTCATGTCTGTGCTGGCTCTCTGTAAGAGCAACTCAGCTAGTCCCACTCCCCGCTCTTCTCTTTGGTGCTTATTCAATTCTGATTACAATTACAATTCTGCCTCCAGCTCAATCTCAGGCAGTGCATTCCAGATCCTAACTGCTCACTGCATTAAAAAAGTTTTCCCCATGTCGCTGTGGGTTCTTTTGCCAATCACTTTAAATCGGTGTCCTCTGGTTCTTGACCCTTCTGCCAATGGAAACAGTTTCTCCCTATCCACTCTGTCCAGACTCTTCATGATTTTGAATACCTCTATCAAATCTCTTCCCAACCTTTTCTGGTCTAAGGAGAACAGCCCCAGCTTCTTCAACCCATCCACATAACTGAAGTCCCTCATCCCTGGATCGATTCTCATAAATCTTTTCTGCACCCTCTCCATGCCGTCACATCCTTCCTAAAGTGTGGTGCCCAGAAGTGGACACAATACTCCAGTTGAGGCCAAACCAGTATTTTATAAAGGTTCACCATAACTTCCTTGCTTTTGTACTCAGTGCCTCCATTTATAAAGCCCAGGATATGCCTTTTAAACCACTTTCTCAACCTGCCCTGCAACGTTCAATGATTTGTGGTTGGGAAGAGATCAGTTGTCACTGAGACCGCCCTCAATGCAGCCCAGTCTCTGCCAGTCATGGATGAGCTGGACGAACAGCCAACAAAATCGGAACTCAGTGATGCCATTGATTCTCTAGCCAGTGGAAAAGCCCCTGGAAAGGACGGCATTACCCCTGAAATAATCAAGAGTGCCAAGCCTGCTATACTCTCAGCATTCCATGAACTGCTTTGCCTGTGCTGGGACGAGGAAGCAGTACCACAGGACATGCGCGATGTCAATATCATCGCCCTCTACAAGAACAAGGATGACCGCGGTGACTGCAACAACTACCGTGGAATCTCCCTGCTCGGCATAGTGGGGAAAGTCTTCGCTCAAGTCTTTTTAAACAGACTCCAGAAACTGGCTGAGCGTGTCTACCCTGAGGTACAGTGTGGCTTTCAAGCAGAGAGATCGACCGTTGACATGCTGTTCTCCCTTCGTCACATACAGGAGAAATGTCGTGAACAACAGATGCCCCTCTACATTGCTTTCATAGATCTCACCAAAGCCTTTGACCTCATCAGCAGACGTGGTCTCTTCAGACTGCTGGAAAAGATCGGATGTCCACCAAAGCTACTAAGTATCATCACCTCATTCCATGACAATATGAAAGGCACAATTCAACATGGTGGCTCCTCATCAGACCCCTTTCCTATCCTGAGTGGTGTGAAACAGGGCTGTGTTCTCGCACCTACACTGTTTGGGATCTTCTTCTCCCTGCCGCTCTCACATGCGTTCAAGTCTTCAGAAGAAGGAATTTTCCTCCACACAAGATCAGATGGCAGGTTGTTCAACCTTGTCCGTCTCAGAGCGAAGACCAAAGTACGGAAAGTCCTCATCAGGGAACTCCTCTTTGCTGACGATGCTGCATTAACATCTCACACTGAAGAGTGTCTGCAGAGTCTCATCGACAGGTTTGCGGCTGCCTGCAACAAATTTGGCCTAACCATCAGTCTCAAGCAAACGAAGATCATGGGACAGGTCAGGTGTCTTTAATGCATCGGTGCAGGCTCGATGGGCCGAAGGGCCTCTTCTGCAGTGTATTATTCTGTGATTCTGTGACAGGACGTCAGAAATGCTCCATCCATCAATATCGGCGACCACACTCTGGAAGTGGTTCAAGAGTTTGCCTACCTAGGCTCAACTATCATCAGTAACCTGCCTCTTGATGCAGAAATAAACAAGCGGATGGGAAAGGTGTCCGCTGCTATGTCCAGACTGGCCAAGAGAGTGTGGGAAAATGGCGCATTGACACATAACACAAAAGTCCGAGTGTTTTAAGCCTGTGTCCTCAGTACCTTGCTCTATGGCAGTGAGGCCTGGACAACGTATGTCAGCCGAGAGTGACGTCTCAACTCATTCCACCTTCACTGCCTCCGGAGAATCCTTGGCATCAGGTGGCAGGACTGTATCTCCAACACAGAAGTCCTCGAGGCGGCCAATATCCCCAGCATATACACTCTACTGAGTCAGCGGCGCTTGAGATGGCTTGGCCATGTGAGCCGCATGGAAGATGGCAGGATCCCCAAGGACACATTGTACAGTGAGCTCGTCACTGGTATCAGACCCACCGGCCGTCCATGTCTCCGCTTTAAAGACGTCTGCAAACGCGTCATGATGTCCTGTGACATTGATCACAAGTCGTGGGAGTCAGTTGCCAGCAATCGCCAGAGCTGGCAGGCAACCATAAAGGTGGGGCTAAAGAGTGGCGAGTCGAAGAGACTTAGCAGTTGGCAGGAAAAAAGAGAGAAGCGCAAGGGGAGAGCCAACTGTGTAACAGCCCTGACAACCAATTTTATCTGCAGCACCTGTGGAAGAGTCTGTCACTCTGGAATTGGCCTTTATAGCCACTCCAGGGGCTGCTTCACAAACCACTGACCACCTCTAGGCTCTTACCCATTGTCTCTCGAGACAAGGAGGCCAAAGAAAGAAGAGCTGGATCCCCACCATATGTTTTTTTTAGCCCCTTTTTGTAAGTTCAAACTTTGACAAGGGCAAATTAAGGATGAGGAAAGGTGTTGAGTTCTGGCCTTCACCTTGTTATTGATGAATATTTATCCAAGACCTTAATAACCAATTAAGGCAACTCGCCAAGTCTCTTTTAACAGCACCTTCCAAACCCGTGACCTCTACCACCTAGAAGGACAAGGGCAGCCGATGCATAGGAACATCACCACCTGCAAGTTCTCTTCCAAACCACACACCATCCTGACTTGGAACTATATTGCTGTTCCTTCACTGTTGCTGGGTCAAAATCCTGGAACTACCCCACACAGACTGCAGTGGTTCAAAAAGGCAGCTCACCACCACCTTCACAAGGGCAATTAGGGATGCGCAATAAATGCTGGCCTTGCCAGTGATGGTCACTTCCCATGAATTAATTTAAAAAAAACAGCCTCCAGGTCATAAAACCCAGAGTTAAATGGGGAGAAAATCTATTTTATTCCATCAAAGGAGCATAGAATTGTATAGGGTAGCAACAGGCCAATTGGCCTAGCAAACATCCAGATACAATACATTGTACACTTAGGATATCCCTGGCAGAGTGAAAAGTTCTGGACAGACAGACTGTACTCAGGCTAAAACTAGCAATTTGGCTTTATTGTAAGGTCTAAGTTCACAAAGAAGCTCATTTTTTTAAATGGGGAGCTACACTGGAGAATGGAGAATTGGCTGGAAATTGCAGAATTGGCACTACAAAGGTGGAGGGCTACCTCTGACCCACACTCCCTGGGGAGTGTTTTGAAGGGGTACTAATGTTAAGACTTCTACTATTTACACTATGAATCAAAAGCAATAAAGTGTTTCTGAAAGCAGGAAAAACTGTTTCACCCAGAAACATCCTATGAAGTTGGGTCTCCATGATATTTGGTCTTTGAGGGATGCTTAGATATTTACCAAGGAGCCCGGGGAGCCACAGAGAAAGTTTAAACCCATATTCCCATTGATCTGTAGATATCTGAAGCAGCAGACCTTCCCCATGTAGGTGCTCCAATTTGGGATTTATCCATCAATAAGACAACAGCTTATCTCAAACCACTAGTTCCTCAAAAATTCTAATAGAACAAATCAGTGAGAAATCGAAGCCTTAATAGAACTGAATTGCTTGAGATTCATGGATGTGTTTGACAACCATATATGGCCCATTGTCTATAGTTGGACACCGCTGGGCTAATGTTGAACACAGGGAGAGTGGACCTAGCCTCCCTGTTATGAATGAAACCGCTGCCCTGATCCTATTGTTTTAATGTAAGCCAAGCCATTACGCGTGTCACTTAGATTGAAGCCCCGACAACCGCTTTTATCTGTAGCACCTGTGGAAGAGTCTGTCACTCTAGAATTGGCCTTTATAGCCACTCCAGGCGCTGCTTCACAAACCACTGACCACCTCCAGGTGCTTACCCATTGTCTCTCGAGACAAGGAGGCCAAAGAAAGAAAGGTAGATTGAAGTGACGAGGGCATTGGGAGCTTGTTAACCCAATGATGCTGCACCAGGAGCCAAGCTCCTGAAATTGGCAGAGAGTGAGATCCAGAGTAAGAGAAGTGAAAAAAGGCGCCATTGCCACAAAAGATGTGCCACCAGTTGCCTATTACCCCACTAATCTCCCCGAAGGTGCAGAGTATTGTTGGGCTCCAGTTCCACAAGGGCCGGTCACTCTCCACCATCTCACCCGAGTGGCCATTTCTCATGTGTAAGATACACGTGGGTGAGTGTCACTGGATGGTGGTCAGGAGCAGCAACATCACTACCAAACCCCCCTCCACACCCCTCCACCCCCCCCGCTTTCCTAGCCAAGGTGAATTAAGGCCAATTACGGTACCCCACAGCTGCCTGGACTAAGATCAGCACAGGCCACTGATTGAACCTGAAACAATCCTGGTCTCCATGGCAATGCACCCACCCACAAAGTTGTTTTCATCACAATGAGGGATGCTTGTGCTGGGACAGGTACCCAGTGTCTGTATCAAGCACTTCCATTTCAGGAACTGAGTGAGTTAGATGCAGAGTAAAGCTCCCTGAACAGTAAGAAAGGCATAACTTGCATTTCTATAGTGCCTTTCACCACTTCAGGACATCCCAATGTGCTTTACAGCCAATTAATTACTTTTACCTTGTAGTCACTGTTGTAATGTAGGAAATGTGGCAGCCTATTTTCTCACAGCAAGATCCCACAAACAGCAATGTGGTAATGATCAGATAATGTTTTATTGATGTTGGTTGAGGGATAGATATTGGCCAGGACACCGGGGGAACTCCCCTACTCTTCTTCCAGATAGTGCCATGGGATCTTCGACTTCCACCTGAGAGGGCAGAGAGGGCCTCGGTTTAACATCTCACCCAAAAGCTAACACCTCCGAGAGTGCAGCACTCCGTCAAAATGAGGGACATTTGTGACCCACTCCATAGCGTTAAACAGGCTGATGTCCAGTCACCAAAATGAGGAAGCTGATGACAGTCTCTGATCCACAACTGTTTTATAGACAATTACTAGTTCAGTCCAAATATCAGTTCCCACTCTTTCCCTCTGGACTAACTCTCTGTCCAGAAGCCACTCCCCAACTGGGCAAAAACCCAGCCCTTAAATACAAAACTATAATGAGCATCACCCGCACTCTATTAACACTGAAATGAGTCCTGTTTAATTAAAGGAACCAACATTTTCAATATTGTCACATTGTGCCTCTGCCATGGCTGCTGGGATGGGTGGGATTTGGAAGTGTTTGGGGTGGGGGGATCGTTGAGTCACGATGCTCATGGTTTGGGGAAAGGTGAATAGACCAGCTGGTCTTTCTCTGTCCGTCAATTCCATATGTTTGTGCGGTGATAACAGTGCGTGTTTACGTTAACAATGTGTGGGAAACGTGCACACGCAGAAACGTACAGAGTTGCCTTTTCTAAATGGAATGATTCAAGTGAGAGCTATTTGTTCATGACTTTGTGGTAAGTGTATCTTTCTGTCAGTAGAGCATTACACTGACAGGAATTGACTGGTCTAATATTTCACTACAAGCACTGGCGAGGTGACTATTCCCTGGTAACCAGAGATCTGTGGCAAACAGACTAATGACCCAGCAGGAAGTGACTGCACTAATACCTCAGCGTGAATTCCTGCAAATATCTTCATGACACAGCAATAGCATCTCATGCCAAAAATCAAAGCTATACTTTACTGAGATTCTCAGTGCTGGAACTTGTTAGAATCTCCTCTCTAGGCCCCATTCTAAAGTTCATTAAGGACATGCCGAGGAGACAATGTGGGTAAAGAAACAAAGAAGCTGTATTTCTACAGTGCCTTCCACTTCCTCAGCACATCCCAAAGCACCTCACAGTCAATAAGTACCCTTTTGAAGTGTTGTCACTGTTATAATGTAGGAAAAGTGGCAGCCAATTTGCACACAGCAAGCTCCCACACACAGCAATGTGATAATGACCAGATAATTTGTTTTAGTGATGTTGGTTGAGGGATAAATATTGACTAGGACACCAGGCAGAATGCTCCTGTCCTTCTTCGAAATAGTCGCCATGGGATCTTTTACACCTACTCCAGAGACTTGAGAACATAATCTAGGCTGACGCTCCAGTGCAGTATTGAGGGAGTGCCGCACTGTCATGAAGTGATTTATGACCTTAACCCCTTACAGGAGCAAAATCAAATCAGGAGCACTTCTCCGCTAATCTCTCTCACCTAAGTTTAAACCAGACAGATCTCACAGACACTTGTTTGGGTCTAAAGAACTAGCCTATCTCTCCCTCAAAGAAAGAAATCAGCAGAGAATATTACCATCTTTCGGATAGCCTATTTTCTAATAAGCGTTAGCCAGTCATAAATATCCCAGAAATTATAAGGGTCTGGGATTCTCTCTCAATAATGTACCTCCCCACTTTAAGGCAGAGGTCGGCAATGTGTCTGTACACAGATACCAGTGGCTGTGGTAAAACATTTTGAGGTCTGTGCCTGGTAATTTCAGGTATGAGAAATTTCCCATTGGCGTCTTCTTCCAGACCAGTCCGACTTTAGAAAAAATCACAGCTATCAATTTCACAGCTGATAGGTGCTTAGAGCAGGGACAGTACTTCCCAACTTCAGTTGAGTTCGTGGTTTTCTGGCGGGTTCCGATTTCTTTTTAAAAACCCACCGAAAACCACAAACTTGTCTGAGGTTCGGAAGCACAGTCTCTGCTCTAAGCACCTGACAGCTGTGAAACTGATAAGTTCAAACCAGACAGACCTCACTGACCAACCACAAAGCAGTTGTGCTAAGAGTTCCCGTGCTCTGCAACTGTCAGAGAGAGAGAGTGGGGACAGAGAGAGAGAGAGGGACAAAGAGAAGGGGACAGAGAGAGAGAGGGACAGAGAGAGAGAGGGGGACAGAGAGAGAGGGGGGGACAGAGAGAGAGAGCGAGAGGGACAGAGAGAGAGAGGGGGAAGGGGACAGAGAGAGGGGGACAGAGGGAGAAAGGGGGCAGAGAGAGAGAAATGGAGCAGAGAGAGAGAGGGGAGACAGAGAGAAAAGGCAGCGAGAGATGGAGAGAGAGGGGCAATGAGGGAGAGAGAAGGGGAGAGAGGGAGGGGGGAGAAAGAGTGGGGAGAGAGAGGGGGTGAGAGAATGGGGGAGAGAGAGAGACAGGGAGAGAGTGAGAGAGTGGGGGAAGAGAGGGGCAGAGAGAGGGGGGAAGAGAGAGAGAGGGGGCAGAGAGAGAGGGGGAGAAAGAGAGAGGGGAGAGAGGAGAGGGGGAGAGGGGGGAGATAGAGGGGAGAGAGAATGAGGAGAAATGGGGGGGGAGAAAGAGGAGAGAGGGGGGAGAGAGAGTGGGAGAGGGTTGGACACAGAGGGAGGAGAGTGAAGAGGGGGAGAGAGAGGGGGAGAGAGATGGGGGGGGGAGAGAGAGTGGGAGAGGGTTGGACACAGGGAGGAGTGTGAAGAGGGCGAGAGAGAGAGGGGGGAGAGAGATGGACACAGAGAGGGGAGAGAGAGAGGGCCAAGAGACAGACACAGCGAGGGGATAGGGGTTGACACGGAGAGGGAGCGAGAGGAGAGAGAAGGAGATCAAGATCACTCCTGACAGATGGACATCTATCCGGATTCCCTGCATCGCTACATCAAGTGTGTGGGCAGACATTGATTACTTGTGCAAACAAGAACAATGCCAGGTATCTCACTAAAGAGGGAGAAATTCATTTGAAATCGGACTGTGTTTTGATGTCACTAGGTTGGCTATAAACTTTACATACAGATTAATTTCCCCCATGTCCAAGGCTGAGTCAATAATTTTGTCAAATGTTTGTGGTGCATCATGTTGGTGCCTATCCCTGCTTTAAAGAATGTACAGAGACGGGTTCTTGCCATTGTATACAGAATACTACATCAGTCAATTTATTAACTTATTTATAAATTTATTAAAGAATTGAACATACAATACACTTTAAGTGGTTAAGTATATCACAACATTAAAAATTACTAAAAGATGGAAAAACATAATCTTATTTCTAAAGTAGAATCCAAAAAATTCAATCTCGACAATGGAGTCATAGAGTTGTACAGCATAGAAACAGGCCCTTCGGCCCACCACGTCCATGCCGACCATAATGCCTATCTATACTAATCCCACCTGCCTGCATTAATTCCATATCCCTCTATGCCTTGCTCATTCAAGTACCTGTCCAGATGCCTCTTAAATGTTGCTACTGTTCCTGCCTCCACCACCTCCTCTGGCAGCTCATTCCAGATACCCACTATTCTTTGTGTGAAAAATTTACCCCTTTGATCCCCTTTAACCCACCTCCCTCTCACCTTAAATCTATGCCCTCTAGTTTTAGTCACCCCTACCATGGGAAACAGACTCTGGCTATCTACCAATGTTAGAGCAGAATATCTCAGAATATCCATCAAAATTCAAAGTAAACTGCTACCTTAAATTCCCCGAGTAAGCCTCCTCCCTAGCAAGATTTGATTAAGAGTAGAATTATCTTATCATGCAATTAGCTTCTTTTACCATGAGTTGAGAAGCATTGTTGAGGAATTCAACACTTCTGATTTTTTGACTGTAACATTTCTATGTTTATACTGTTTCTAGTCTGATTAGGTCATCCCTTACAAATGTGGGTGTCATCTCTCTGAGTATATTCCCCCCTCTTTCATTATCCTTATAAAGTTGTGTCATTTACTATTCTTAATTATTTAGTTGTTGAGAATTCCCTTATCATGAAATTGTGAGATTTTATCTGGTCAAAATTTTGTAGTGTTTTATAGTAACAGTATGGCTTTGGTTTATTGGTTACATATTTTCATAATTGTGTTTTATTCTTAAAAGCTTTTATTTAACAAAGATCATTCAGTAACTTTTTTTTCCTTTTGTGTTAACTCGAGCACAAAACATTGGTTTCTTATAAGTGATGTTAATGGTTCTCTGGTACTATCCTACACCAGCTTCTTAAGACGACCTGGCTCTGTTCTGTATCATTCATCAGGATTATAGATTATTAGAATGAGCCATGTATGGTGTGTCTCAATTCCATTAGTTTCTCAATAGTACAGGTGCAACATCATTATATTTTTCCTAGGCCTGTTTAGCCTAAAGTTGAACTCTCGCTTTTCTTTTTACACATTTCAATGTAGCAGAGAATGTTGGGATGGATTTTTAACTAAAAGGGAATCATGAATTTTTAATCCTGCTTTTGAAAGGGAATCCAGAAATCTTGAAAACTGACAATATTCAATCTTTAATTGTAATAAATGAATCTATATTCCTAAAGTATAATGTATTAATTATATCTGAATTCTACCTAATTATCTATATTCTTTCCTAATTATTCCTATTATACCTATATTTCAGCACAGTCGGAGGTGCTACCTTTTGGATGACATTAAACCGAGGCCCCATTAGCCCCTCAGGTGGATGTAAAAGATCCCAAGGCCACTATTTTGAAGAAGAGCAGTGTCCTGACCAATATTTATCCCTCAATCAACATCACTAAAACAGATGATTTGGTCATTATCACATTGCTGTTTGTGGGAGCTTGCTGTGCGCAAATTGGCTGCTGTGTTTCCTACAACAGTGACTACCTTTCAAAAGTACTTCAATGGCTGTGAAGCATTGTGCAATGTCCTGAGGAGATGACAGGCGCTGTATAAATGCAAGTTCAGGACAGAGAATGTATTGTCTGCGCTAAACTCAAGCCATGCACGATCATCCCACACTCAGGCAGCAGACATTGAGCTTTATTTGTGCTTCTTGTGTGCTGGCTTCTAGAATCCTGCTGACTGGATCGATGCAGCTCCCAGTGCAATACTGGTGCAGCATTGATTAAGTTCTCAATGCTTTACAAGGGAGTGTTTACCAGCACCCGGCACAGTTTCAGCCTGATCCATGTCGGCACCCAGCCCGCAGCTAATTGTGAGAGAGCCGGTAAAACCATCTCTCCTCTCACTGCCTTACATTAACTCAGGATGTGTGTGTCAATAGGTCGCAAGATATAAAAGCATGGACTGCCCTTCCCGCATGACACCCTTCACCAGGGCATTTCAGAGCAGAAAGAACTTGCATTTCAATAGCACCTTTCCCATCCTCAGGATGTCCCAAAGTGACTTACGCACAATTCATTGCCTTTGAAATGGAGTCACTGCTGCTTTATGGGAAAACGTGGTAGCCAATTTGTGTGCAGCAAGATCCCACTAAGAGCAGTGAGATAAATGACCAATTCATTTGCTTTTGGAGGCATTGATTTCGGCCCTCTGTTTAAAGAGGAGAAGCCCTTACCCATCAACCTGTAAACTCAACGTGAGCCAAATTCCTTATGTTCTAATTTTCGTTTCTGTCCTGGTCTCCTGAAGGTGCTGGCTTTTGTTTGGGTTAACTGGTGTAGTGATTTTGTTACTGGACTAGTTATCCAGAGAGTGTCAGGTCAAATGCCACTACAGCATGTGTTTATAAAACCTGTCAATAAAAAGCTGGTCTCAGTAAAGGTGACTTTGTAGCTGTTCTAAAAACCCAGCTGATTTGCTACTCTCCTTTAGTGAAGCCACCCTGTTGTCCTTAGCCAGTCTGGTTCTATATGTGACTCCAAACCCCCAACTTTTTCAAAAGGAAATTGGATTAATACTTGAAAGAGAAAAAATTTCAAGCCTATGGGGAAAGAGCAAGGAGAGTGGGACTAATCCCTGGTAGCAGGTAATTACAGGCCAGTGAGTCTAACATCAGTGGCAGGGAAACTATTGGAAAAAATTCTGAGGGACAGGATTAATCTCCACTTGGAGAGGCAGGGAACAATCAGGGATAGTCAGCATGGCTTTATCAGGGGGAGATTGTGTCTAACACACTTGATTGAATTTTTCGAGGAGGTGACTGGATGTGTAGATGGGGTTAAAGCAGTTGACGTAGTCTACATGGATTTCAGTAATGCTTTTGATAAGGTCCCGCATGGGAGATTGGTTAAGAAGGTAAGAGCCCATGGGATCCAGGGCAATTTGGCAAATTGGATCCAAAACCGGCACAGACAAGATGGGCTGAATGGCCTCCCTCTGCATTGTGAATGGCATGGGTAGTGCATGAGGGAGGTATGTGAGTGGTGAAATAATAAACTCAGCCCTGGGTTGCTGCTCTTGATCGCTGTACAGAAACCCCTGCGGCAAAGTGTGAGATGAGGGCGGGCTCGCGTTAAGCTGTGGTATCCTACAATCAGAATACAACACGCTACTGAAACGATGACTAGCAAATGACCTGTGTGGGTGAGGTACCTTTAGGCTCTCACCACCATTCCAACTGTTAGGAGAGGAAAAGCCAGATATCTCTGGAATATAGAAGGTTAAGAGGTGATTTGGTAGAGGTTTTAGGGATTTTGAAAGGAATTGTTTGGGTGGGTAAAGAGAAACATTTTCCACTGGAGGGGGAGTCTAAGACTAGGGAGTCTAAGACATAACCTTAAAATCAGAGCCCGGCCATTCAGGAGAGAAGTTATGAAGAACTTCTGAACACAAAGAGTGGTAGCAGTATGGAATTCTCTCACACAAAGCAGTAGGTGCAAGCTGTATTAATCTTTTAAATTCAGAGATTGATAGATTTTCATTAGCCAAGGGTATAAATGGTTATGGAGCTAAGGTGGGTGAATGGATGTAAGGTACAGATCAGCCTTGATCTCAGTGAATGACAGAACAGGCCGAAGATGCTGAATGGCCTTCCTGGTTCCTTTGTTCCTAAAATGAGAGAAATGGAGGACAGAAAGGAGGAGGCCATTCAGCTTCTTGAGCCTGTTTCATTACCTGTTCTCTTACCAAACAAAAATCTGTCAAGCTCAGTTTTGAAATTTTCAATTGACCCCCAGTTTTTTGGGGGGAGAGAGTTCCAGATTCCCACTCCCCTTTGTGTGAAGAAGTGCTTCCTGACATCACCCCTGAACGGCCTGGCTTTAATTTTAAGGTCCTTCTGAGCTCCCCCCCAGCAGAGGAAATAGATTCTCTCTATCAACTCCTCCAATCATCTTAAAGAGCAGAGACATTAACTGAATTCTCTCGGGGATTTAGTGTTAGGGGACTCTGAAAAATAGTGAGTTGGGGTGCCTTGCCTGCTGGGGACGCAGCCTGGGAGTCATTGGGGATTATTTTGACTCTGCAAAGGTGTAAAACCTGTTTCACATTTCTCCCCATTTTTACTTCCATTCCAATCGATGTAGATAAAGTTTACTGAGGCCAATAAGGCAGAATAACGAAAAGTGAGTCCGGGGTGACCTGGAAACTGGAAGCTCTGCTGACAATCCAAACAACACAAAGATTCAGCTTCGGGTGAGTGTTCCTTTAAATCCTGCTTGAGGAGGTCTCTGAGGTACCAGAATCACAGAATTGTTACAGTATAGAAGGTGGCCATTCGGCCATTGTGTCGGCACCGACTCTCCGAATGAGCTATTCACCTAGTGCCACTCGCCCGCCTTCTCCCCGTAACCCTGCACGCTCATATAACAGTCTAATTCCATTTTGAATGCCTCAATTGAACCTGCCTCCACCACACTCTCAGGCAGCGCATTCCAGACCTTAACAACTCGCAGCTTGAAACCTGCTAGGGTTTCTACCGACCTCTGTGACTTAGTGTTAAAATAACGCCGGGGAGCCTCATTATGTTGTTGGACCCCGGTTTAAGTATATTCAGGAGGATCACACACTCGCGGCTTGCCCTTGGTGAGCAACATTGCCGTTTTGGAAAATCGCGTGGTTAAATTAGTGGTGGTGTGAGCGCAGCAAGAACACAGCGGCAACTTCCCGGTGCTGCTTTAACCATCCTGTCGAGTGGGCTTAACATCAGGGCCTTTAGCATCATCAGATCTTAGACAGTGAAAGAAATTGGGCTTCTTAAAACACTTCACAGGTACCAGGCATTGGCAGGAGTTTTACAGCTTGTCGGGATCCCGATTTAAATGTACAGCTTCGAACTGTATCCAACCCGGGAGCATGGGAGAGGCATATCAACAGCAGACATGGGCTCCCAGGGGAGCGGGCTGCTGATCTGCTGATTCTTGCAAAGTTAATTGATGCAGAGAAACCTGGCGTTCACTCACAGCTATTTAATGAATCGCTGTAGTCTTCCCTCGCTCTCTCAGAAGGGGAATCATTCCCTGTCCACATTTCCTTGGCTTTGATGCCGTTGAGAAGAGGAGGGGCGGGGGGAGCACAAGGGTGAGAAAGAAGCAAAAACCACATTGGAAAGCAAATTGAAACAGACACCCTGAATAAAGATAGAAAGGAATTAAATTTAGGGTGACTCAGCTGTGTCAGAAAGCAGTCATATAACATGTGGAGGACATCAGTCAAATGTGCAGCAGGGCGAGTTCTGTGTCTCTGCTCATGACGGGCAGCAAGAAATCAAAACAGAAAATTCCCCCCTTCTCATGAAGGCACTGATGCTCCTAACATTTGTGTCAACTGTGGCTCAGTGAGAAGCACGATTCACCATGGAGTCACAAGACAGTGGGTTCAAGTCCCCACTTCAGGGATTCGAGTATATAACCCAGGCAGGCACTCCCAGTACAGTACTGAGGTAGTCGGAGGGTCAGTACTGAGGGAGTGCTGCACTGTTAGAGGGTCAGTACTGAGGGAGCGCTGCACTGTCGGAGGGTCAGTACTGAGGGAGCGCTGCACTGTCGGAGGGTCAGTACTGAGGGAGCGCTGCACTGTCGGAGGGTCAGTACTGAGGGAGTGCTGCACTGTTGAAGGGTCAGTACTGGGGGAGTTCTGCACTGTCAGATGGGCAGTACTGAGGGAGTGCTGCACTGTCGGAGGATCAGTACTGAGGGAGTGCTGCACTGTCAGAGGGTCAGTACTGAGGGAGCGCTGCACTGTCGGAGGGTCAGTACTAAGGGAGTACTGCACTGTTGAAGGGTCAGTACTGGGGGAGTTCTGCACTGTCAGATGGGCAGTACTGAGGGAGTGCTGCACTGTCAGAGGGTCAGTACTGAGGGAGCGCTGCACTGTTAGAGGGTCAGTACTGATGGAGCGCTGCACTGTCGGAGGGTCAGTACTGAGGGAGCGCTGCACTGTCGGAGGGTCAGTACTGAGGGAGCGCTGCACTGTCAGAGGGTCAGTACTGAGGGAGTTCTGCACTGTCGGAGGGTCAGTACTGAGGGAGCGCTGCACTGTCGGAGGGTCAGTACTGAGGGAGCGCTGCACTGTCGGAGGGTCAGTACTGAGGGAGTTCTGCACTGTCGGAGGGTCAGTACTGAGGGAGCGCTGCACTGTCGGAGGGTCAGTACTGAGAGAGTTCTGCACTGTCGGAGGGTCAGTACTGAGGGAGTTCTGCACTGTCGGAGGGTCAGTACTGAGGGAGTTCTGCACTGTCGGAGGGTCAGTACTGAGGGAGCGCTGCACTGTCGGAGGGTCAGTACTGAGGGAGTTCTGCACTGTCGGAGGGTCAGTACTGAGGGAGCGCTGCACTGTCGGAGGGTCAGTACTGAGGGAGTTCTGCACTGTCGGAGGGTCAGTACTGAGGGAGCGCTGCACTGTCGGAGGGTCAGTACTGAGGGAGCGCTGCACTGTCGGAGGGTCAGTACTGAGGGAGCGCTGCACTGTCGGAGGGTCAGTACTGAGGGAGTTCTGCACTGTCGGAGGGTCAGTACTGAGGGAGCGCTGCACTGTCGGAGGGTCAGTACTGAGGCCACCTTTCGGATGAGACGTTGAACTGAGACCCTGTCTGCTCTTTCAGGAGGACATAAAAGTTGTTTGGAAGGGGAACAGGAGAGGTCTTCCTGAGGCCACTATTTATCACTCAAACAGTTTATTTGGTCCTTATTTACATTGCTGTTTGTGGGAGTTTGCTGTCCGCAGATTGCCTGCCAAGTTTCCTGCAAATATTTTAGTGACTACACTTTAAAAGTACTTCATTGGCTGTAAAGTACTTTGGAATGGCCTGAGGATGTGAAAGGTACTATAGAAATGCAAGTTTGTTTGTTCTTTCTTTTTGGGATACAGTTCCATGCGCATCATGAGACCCCTCATGGATATTTTACCCACACTGTCCTTTACCTAGGCAGTAATCGCTCGCAGGTACTTTACTGTGGCCAGTCCCGATCCCAATCCCGATCCCAATCCTGATCCCAATCCTGACCCTAACCCGTCGGCCCAATCACTCTGACAGGTTTTAGGGCTGAGGTTCCAGGTTCGGGGTCACCACGGTTAGCCGAGGGGGTGACGGATTGCACTCGGCTGTCCCCACAGTGACAACCGTGCTGTTGTTTGTGGGATCAGTAAGGCAGCATCTGGTTATTCATTACAGTCGAGCACCAGCCCACAGCACCAGCCTACCCACGTTCCCCTGACCCCCTCCTTGACTCTCTCCTCCCGTTACCCCCCCTTTCTCTGACTCTCCACCCACCACTCTCCCCTCTCCCCTTACCTCCTCTCACCCCTCCTGCCGCTCTCCCTGCCCCTAACTCCCTTCTCATTGCCCCGCTCCCCACATCCAGTCCCCATTCCCACTCATTGCAACAGGCCCCTCTCTCCCTTCCATCTCTCCCTTCAGACCCTGTTGTCTTGCCCAGCCTCTCCCTCCACCCCTCTCCTCCCCAATCCTCTCCTCCTGGATGGGCTGTGGGGGGAGTGTGAGGGTGGATGGAGAAGGGGGTGGGGGGAGAGTGAGGGGTTGCGGGGAGAATGGGGGTGGGGAGCGGAGTGAGTTTGGGGAAGGTGCGGAGGTGGGGGAAAGTGGGGGGTTGTGGGGAGAGTGGGGTTTGGGGGGAGAATAAGGTATGGGAAGAGAGTGGAGGGGGTGGGGGGAGTGGGGAAGGGGGAGTTGACTTCACCAGCTGAATTTTCCCTCATTCCCTGCTGAAAATGACCAGGCTCACTGTGAAGACTGGTTGGTGGGATGGAGAAGGAACTGTGAGGTGGGAAATACATTGGGGAATTAGTGGAAACTGGAAATGATTCAAAAGGAATTACTGAGATAAATGTGAAGAAGAAGGAAACAGGACCAAGCGCTAATAGCAAGACCAAGCGTCAGTGATCATGAGATCCCCCTTGAAGCCTTTATGTTACCTTGGTCTCACTAATGGTTGAATGGAAGGATAGTAGATTAAAACAGGGATGAATCTTTAATGAAAGTTGACTGCAGTGATGCTGGTTTGACAGGCTAGTCGGCTTCTCTTTCATTTGTGGGTCTTTGATGACTTTCTGCTCCATTTGCCTCTTGGCTTCTACTCGTGATCTGCTCCACTATAGGGTGTTATCAAGCATGACATTGGCTTCCATCACAGACCTTGGCCCTCACATTAGCTCAATTTGGTCAATGCTGTTCTCTCCCTTTACCATATTACACAAGGTAGGTTCAGATGGGAAATTTCATTGGCTTCGCCCTAGCTCATCCATCCAGTCCCCCATCACGGCTGAGACTCTTACAATCATACACCACAGACGGAGGCCATTCGGCCCATCGTTGCCTTTTCCAGCTCTTTGAAAGATCTATCCAATTACTCCCACTCCCCTGCTCTTTTCCCATAACCCTGCAAATTTTTCTCTTTCAAGTATTTATCCAGTTCCCCTTTTGAAAGTTACTATTGGATCTGCTTCCACCGCCCTTTCAGGCAGCGCGTTCCAGATCACAACAACTCACTGTGTAAAAGAAAAGTATCCTCATGTTGCCTGTGGTTCGTTTGCCAATTATCTTAAATCTGTGTTCTCTGGTTACTGACCCTCCTGCCAGTGGAATTAGTTTCTTCTTATTTACTCTATCAAAGCCCTTCATGATTTTGAACACCTCTATTAAATCTCCTCTTAACCTTCTCTGCTCTAAGGAGAACAATCCCAGCTTCTCCAATCTCTCCACATAACTGAAGTCCCTCATCCCTGGTATATTGTAGTAAATCTCCTCTACACCCTCTCCAAGCCTTGACATCCTTCCTAAAGGATGTTAGGCAGAGGCCTAACATTTAGAATAACTTCCTTGCTGAATATAGCCAGGTCTATTGGAATAAGGTGCAAATAATGGAACGATTTGCCCTTTACCAATGCTGGGTACGTGGAGCCCTGGCTGGAAGGTTGCTGTGGATTGGAGGTGGAAGGAAGGAGGCAAAGTTCAAATGCGAAAGAGATGCCTTACCACGGTTTTATCTTAGGGTGACAAAGTTACCAATTACAACTTTCAAAACATTATTTCTGTTCCTCCTTAACTTCCTTTGTCATCACTTGTCAGGCTACATGGCATCATAGCAAAGCCCCGCCCTCCCTGAGTGTCGAAAATCACCCAAAGCCCCGTCCTCCCTGAGTGTCGAAAATCATCCAAAGCCCCGCCCTCCCTGAGTGTCGAAAATCACCCAAAGCCCCGCCCTCCCTGAGTGTCGAAAATCACCCAAAGCCCCGCCCTCCCTGAGTGTCGAAAATCACCCAAAGCCCCGCCCTACAGGGTTGCCAACTCTGGTTAGACATATTCCTGAAGGTTCCATCACATGACCACCCAATCGCACCCCCCCCCGCCGGCCGCACCCGGTCAAACAGTCTTTTCCCCACACCCCCAGATCTCTGATATTTTTATAGAAAATAAACCAACATGTTCAAAGAAAATTAAGGGAGAAACAGTTTTTTAAATGTCCCGATGAATTTTCTCCAGGGTTTTCCCCCCACGTAGGTTAATCCTGGAGGCCGAAGGGCAATCCTGGAACGTTGGCAACCCTTACCTACTTCCTCACACGATCCCTTGACCACTGGGTAACGTGTGGGGGGTGTCTGCTGGGCAGACTGGAGATTTCTGTCTCCGCCCCCCCCCACTCCATTGTGATTGTGTTTGGACTAAGCCACCTGACCCTCAGGATCTGAGGCTGCGGCTGAACCTGCTGACTGCAGAGAGACAGAAAGGAATGTGCTCTTTAGTCCAAGCAATGGGCGGAGAGGGTTAAAGAGCTGTTTGTCGTGACAGGATGTCAAAGTGCAACCCTGCTGCTGTGGCCTCGTAGGGTTAATGAGTAGAGAGGGTTTGGCACTGATTGTGATGTAAACCACAGCTTAACCTCTGCAAATTGAAAAGCTATTGATTTTTTTCCTCCTTTTCTTTTGTTAACTTATGCTGCTCGCTGCTAATGCAGTTGTTGTGATCCTGCTGAACTGACAGTGAGGCAGGAAATGAAAAGGCGAGAGAGAGAAATAAATAAGATCAGAGAAGAGAGCGAGCAAATCAGAGAATTACGCAGAAACAGACCATTCGGCCCAGCTGCTCCATGCCAGTGTCTATGCCCCACACGAACCCCCTCCCACCCCCTCTTCATCTCACCCCATTACCATACCCTTCAATTCCTTTCTCCCTCATGTGCTTATCCAGATTCCCATTATATATATTTATTCTATTCCCCTCAACCACTTCCTGTGGGAGTGAACTCCACATTCTCACCACTCTCTGGTTGAAGAAGTTTTCTCCTGAATTCCCTGTTGAGTTTTCTGGTGATTATCTGATATTTATGGCCCCAGTTTTGGGCTCCCCGGCAAGTGGGAATATCATTATATAGAGCTACATAGAAACTACAACATGGAAACTCGATGATTGGTCCAACCGTGCGACGGTTGGTGCTTATCGCTTATGAGCAGTATTCTAATCCCATGTGCTCTCTCTGTCTCCTTATCCCTTTATCCCCACTTTCCATCAGTGTCCTATCTAACCTGTTCTCAAATGTTGACATAGCTTCTGTTTCAGTCACTAACTCCAGTTCTGTATCACACACCCGTTTGTTTCTTACATTTAATCTGATATCTGTGTCCGCTCAGTCACTCAGTCTGTTTCTATCTATTCTGTCCCATTCCTTCTGAATTTTGACCACCATTGACAAATCAGCCCATCAACCAACACCGTTCAGACAAAAACAACCCCAATTTCTCAAGTCTTTCCTTGTATTTGTATTTGCTGACACCAGGCAGTGTGTGAGTGAATCTACTGGGGCCCTCTCTATAGCCTCAACATCCAGTAGAGATCTCAAAACTACACATAGCACTCCAACTGTGGCCTTACTGAGGTTTTATATGGATTCACGATGACATCTTACCTTTTATAAGGAAAGACTTGCATTTCTATAGTGCCTTTCAGGACCTCAGGACATTCCAAAGCACTTAACAGCCAATGAAATACTATTATCGTCATAATTCTTAGGATTCCATCAGCTCTTATATGACCTTATCCACCTGAGATACTGCTTTCAGTGTTTTGTGAACCTGGACACATCTGCCCCTTGTTTGCCCATTCCACTGTCACGTCAATATCTCCTTGCAGCTCCCTTTGAACCTCAGAATCATTTACTGGGTCTCCTGTTTTAGTGTCTGCAGATTTGGACACCATTCCCATTGGTCCTATATCCAAATCTTCGACCTATACAGTGAGCAGAAGCAGTTCCAGAATACAACCTGCTTCCAATCACTTTGAGAAACTGCCCTTAACCCACTGCTCTGTTTCCTCCTTTCTAACCCTATTTTTATCCAATTTGTCGACTTGTCCCGTGTGTTGCCTTTGTCAAGGGTTTCTGACAGTTCATGTACACTGCGCCTGCTCCGAATCTGTCACTTCCTCCAAGAATTCCATCAGTTTTGGCAGGTAAAACAGAGTGAGACAGGGAAAGAGAGAGTGGCCCAGGTTAATGCCCTGGTGACACGGGTTCAAATCCCACCACGGCAGCTAGTAGAATTTAAATTTAATTAATTACTAAATACCATTGATTAATAAAAAATCTGGAATTGAAAGCTAGTCTCACTAGTGGTGCTATGAAGCTATCATCGATTGTCATAAAAAAAGTCTGATTCACTAATGTCCTTTAGGGAAGGAAATCTGCTGTCCTTACCTGGTCTGGCCTACATGTGACTCCAGACACACAGCAATGTGGTTAACTCTTAACTGCAATCTGAAATGGTCTAGCAAGACACTCAGTTTTCAAGGGAAATTAGGGATGGGCAACAAATGCTGGCCTTGCCATTGATGTCCACATCCCATGAAGGAATAAATAAAAGAGAAAGAGAGTGAGACAGTGAAGGAGAGAGCGAGGCAGGTACAGTGAAAGGCACTTTTTAAAACTCTACACCCACCCCCCCCTCCCCCCTTCATCCCACTGTTAGCAGCTGTGCCTTTAGCGTCTTAGGTCCCAGGCTCTGAAATTCCCTCCCGAAACCTTTCCACCACTGCAGGGAAGCGGGAAATAAATGGACCCTTGTAATTTAACGATGGAACACACACCTGCACCAGAGAAACAGGCACAAGTGATTTCTACCCCCTTAAAGAATCCTGTGCCTGGTGAGACAAGCCATGCTGCTCACTGTCCACAACAGGATGATTGACTCCAATCAGAGAACTACCTTCCCTTACGCATACCAGGTTGGAGTTTTCCACAGTCGATGTTTATATTTATCGGTCTGTAACAGACTCACATCTTTAGCTCCTTTCCATAAAAAAAGGTTACTGAACTGATAAATTGGCAAAAAGAATTACAACAGGAAGTAGTTAGATCACCAAGCTGTGGCCTGCAGGCCCTGGGCTCTGTTAGATTTATGACTTGTTCTGAGCTGGCATAATCTGGGCAAAAAGGGTTAATCACTTTAACATGGCAGTCCATTTATTGCCAGGCAGCCTAACTTTAACAGTTGGTTCAGTCTCTGATAAACTGTGTTCTGCCTTGCTGGATCTGCATTGCAGCTTTCAAACACCCCAGAGAGGCACACTTGTAACCAATGACACTGAGGCCAGTCCGGGACAGCCTGAGGCCTAGTGATGAATGTCAGTCTGAGGAAGGGGGCAAAATAACACTGAGTAGCTGCAGTGATCAGAGGGGAGAGAAGGGAATGTCTCACAACATTTAAAACAAAGACCCATATATAAACAAACCTTTATAAACAGGCCTGGGACAAGTGACACAGAAAACTGTGCCATACTGTGCAGTTAGCCTGCAGCCAACTCCTAGCGAACATTACCTCATTAGGATGCCTGTAACCTATTTTTGAAAGCAACTAAAATAGGAAAATGTTTCTGACCCCAACCTAGCCTTTTAATCAGCCACGATCCCATGGTCCGATAGCCACTGATTTTTGGATCCTAACCCATTGCTGTTCAGGGAATTAACAGCTTTCACTGGAGGTATTTCTGTGGTGGTTCACAAACGGACAGAGGCACTTTGTCCTCATCATAGCCTGTCCGTCTTCACAATAGCAGCTGCTTATCCAACCTCATCGTCACCGTCCTCAGTTTTCCCTTCCTCGGGCAATCTTCAGAGCTGGATGTATGTGTGAATTGTTCCTGATTAGTCTCCTCCTCTCCTCTTCACTCCTTCTCCTTCCCTTCCTTCTCCTCTCCCTAGCCCTCCTCTCCTGTCCTCTCCACTTCCCTGCCCTTCCCTCTCCTCTCTCCCCTTTTCTCCTCTCTAAACTTGGCCAGGATACTGGGGAGAAGACCCCTATTCTTCTTCAAAATAATAATGTGGAATCTTTTATGTTCACCTGAGTGGGCAGTCAGGGCCTCAGTTTTTATAAAGAGCTTCGTAGAATTTATAACACAGAAACAGGCCATTCAGCCCAACTGGTCAGTGCTGGTTTTATGCTCCACATAAACCTCCCTTCGTCCTAGGTCTAATGCCTCATCTGAAGGACAACACCTCTGATGATGCAACTGAGTACTTCAGACAGTGCAGCATTCCCTCAGTACTGACCCTCTGACAGTGCAGTGCTCCCTCAGTACTGACCCTGTGACAGTGCAGCATTCCCTCAGTACTGACCCTCTGACAGTGCAGTGCTCCCTCAGTACTGACCCTCTGACAGTGCAGCACTCCCTCAGTACTGACCCTCTGACAGTGCCACACTCCCTCAGTACTGACTCTCTGACAATGTGGTGCTCCCTCAGTACTGACCCTCCGACAGTGCAGTGCTCCCTCAGTACTGACCCTCCGACAGTGCAGCACTCCCTCAGTACTGACTCTCTGACAATGTGGTGCTCCCTCAGTACTGACCCTCCGACAGTGCAGCGCTCCCTCAGTACTGACCCTCCGACAGTGCCGCACTCCCTCAGTACTGACTCTCTGACAATGTGGCGCTCCCTCAGTACTGACCCTCCGACAGTGCAGCACTCCCTCAGTACTGACCCTCCGACAGTGCAGCACTCCCTCAGTACTGACCCTCCGACAGTGCAGCACTCCCTCAGTACTGACCCTCCGACAGTGCAGCACTCCCTCAGTACTGACCCTCCGACAGTGCAGCACTCCCTTAGTACTGACGCTCCAACAGTGCAGCGCTCCCTCAGAACTGACCCTGTGACAGTGCAGCACTCCCTCAGTACTGACTCTCTGACAATGTGGCGCTCCCTCAGTACGGACCCTCCGACAGTGCAGCACTCCCTCAGTACGGACCCTCCGACAGTGCAGCACTCCCTCAGTACTGACCCTCCGACAGTGCAGCACTCCCTCAGTACTGACCCTCCGACAGTGCAGCACTCCCTCAGTACTGACCCTGTGACAGTGCAGCACTCCCTCAGTACTGACTCTCTGACAATGTGGCGCTCCCTCAGTACTGACCCTCCGACAGTGCAGCACTCCCTCAGTACTGACCCTGTGACAGTGCAGCACTCCCTCAGTACTGACTCTCTGACAATGTGGCGCTCCCTCAGTACTGACCCTCCAACAGTGCAGCACTCCCTCAGTTCTGACTCTCTGACAATGTGGCACTCCCTCAGTACTGACCCTCCGACAGTGCCGCACTCCCTCAGTACTGACTCTCTGACAATGTGGCGCTCCCTCAGTACTGACCCTCCGACAGTGCAGCACTCCCTCAGTACTGACCCTCCGACAGTGCAGCACTCCCTCAGTACTGACCCTCCGACAATGCAGCACTCCCTCAGTACTGACCCTCCAACAGTGCAGCACTCCCTCAGTACTGACCCTCCAACAGTGCAGCGCTCCCTCAGTACTGACCCTGTGACAGTGCAGCACTCCCTCAGTACTGACTCTCTGACAATGTGGCGCTCCCTCAGTACTGACCCTCCGACAGTGCAGCACTCCCTCAGTACTGACCCTCCAACAGTGCAGCACTCCCACAGTACTGACCCTGTGACAGTGCAGCACTCCATCAGTACTGACTCTCTGACAATGTGGCGCTCCCCCAGTACTGAACTTGGAATGTCAGCCTGGATTTTTGTCCTCAGGGCTCTGGTCATGCTGAGCAATGCCAAGGGAAGTGCTGACTCCACTAGAATTGCAGCACTAATGACTAGAATCCGGTGAGAGTCAGATTTAGGGTCTTATTGAACTGGGGAGACAGAGAGCAGAAGTGGCTGATGTTGTAATCTACCACTGTGCATTACCCTTGACATGATTTAAGGAACTGCTGTGTAAGACATTGTCAGAGGGTATACGATCAGGGCTGGTGGTTGTGGGGAAAAGTTTTTGTGTGTAGGCGTGGGAGGGAATCTTACTTGCATTCCAGTGTCAGTCAGCCTCGCAACCTGTGCCCTGCTGACTGTAAAAGCCATTAAGGGACCATCTGCTTATTGTAAAAGAGATGACACGCTCAGCTCCTGACATGGAGCGATCAGGCGGACACAGCATGCACATGTGTCGCCATGTGTTTGGCTCCCAGCAAAATGGACACAGTGCTACATTACGCTCTCTGCTACACTGCACCATGTCTCTGAGAACTCACACTGTCAGTCGCAAGCACTGTGCCACCTTAAGAATTCCAAAAGTAACCCTTGCTGGCTCAGGGGGCATATCTCCTGGACAGCTGGACAGGGGCTGCTCGTGGTGGAATATCTGTCATTCGATTGGTGATTTTCTCTAATCTGAATCCTTCACCCTAACTCCCTGCCTGTATGTGTTTCCTTTGTGCATGTGTACATGTGAGTTTTTGTGCGTGTGTTTATCGTGTGTGTATGTTTGTGTGTTGTATGTATCTCTGTATATTGTGAGTGTGTTGTCTGTGTCTCTGTATATTTTGTGTGTCTCTGTATATTTTGTGTGTGTCTGTGTATTTTGTGTGTATTTCTGTGTATTTTGTATGCGTGTGTTTGTGTCTTTGTCTGTTTTGTGCATGTGTGTTTTGTTGTGTGTTTGCATCTCTGTATATTGTGTGTTTCACTGTGTATGTTGTGTGTGTGTGTGTGTGTGTTTTGTGTGTCCCTATGTGTTTTGTGTGTGGGTGTTGTATGTGTATTTTGTGTGTGTCTGTGTGTTTTGCATGTGCCTCTGTGTATGTTGTGTGTGTCTTGTGTGTGTATTTTGTGGGTGTTTGTGTGTTTTTTGTGCATATGTATTTTGTTTGTGTTTGTGTGTTTTGTGTGTGTCTCCGTGCATGTTTGTGTTTTGTGTCTGTGTATTTTGTGTGTGTCTGTGTGTTTTGCGTGTTCCTCTGTGTATGTTGTGTGTGTATTTTGTGTATGTGTATTTTGCGTGTGTCTCTGTGTATGTTGTGTGTGTATTTTGTGTGTGTCTCTGTATTTTTTATGCATGTGTATTTTGTTTGTGTCTGTGTGTTTTGTGTGTGTCTCTGTGTATGTTTGTGTTTTGTGTCTGTGTATTTTGTATGTGTCTCTGTTTTTTGTGCATGTGTATTTTGTTTGTGTTTGTGTGTGTCTCTGTGTATGTTTGTGTTTTGTGTCTGTGTATTTTGTGTGTGTTTCCGTGTTTTGTGTGTATGTGCATTCTATTTTATCAGGCCAATTTATTTTCCATTTAATTGTCTTGAAGGTCAAGGCTGGAACTAATTGTGCTCCCTATTAATTTGTCGTACTGTAGATTTATCCAAAACCCATTGCAGAGAGGCAGCGAATGTCATTGTCTCTCAGCTCCACTTTAGTGACCATTTACTTGACTTCAGTCCAGCATCCAATTTGCTTTCCATTTAACTCACTGTAAAATGCAGACAGTGTCTATTCCTTGATTTTTCTTGCCTAAATACCAGAGATGTGAATGTTCCTTCACTCCTTGTGCTCCACTGAGGCGGTAGCTATATACTGAAATTAAGAATCCTCTCCTCAATCTCATTCTGGCCCAAAGACCAGAAAACAGTGCAATCCCTCACCTCACCCAGCTTTTCCACCCCAAAATGTCTCGGTGGCAACACCTAATGCCATGTCCTGATTTTCCTCACCTTCACTCTAATACCTCGAATGTGTGCTGTACATCAGTGCTGGATTTTGTTACTTAGAACATAGAACATAGAACATTACAGCGCAGTACAGGCCCTTCAGCCCTCGATGTTGCGCCGACCTGTGAAACCATCTGACCTACACTATTCCATTTTCATCCGTATGTCTATCCAATGACCACTTAAATGCCCTTAAAGTTGGCAAGTCTACTACTGTTGCAGGCAGGGCGTTCCACGCCCCTACTACTCTCTGTGTAAAGAAACTACTTCTGACATCTGTCCTATATCTATCACCCCTCAACTTAAAGCTATGTCCCCTCGTGTTTGCCATCACCATCCGAGGAAAAAGGCTCTCACTATCCACCCTGTCCAACCCTCTGATTATCTTATATGTCTCAATTAAGTCACCTCTTCTCCTTCTCTCTAACGAAAACAACCTCAGGTCCCTCAGCCTTTCCTCGTAAGACCTTCCCTCCATACCAGGCAACATCCTAGTAAATCTCCTCTGCACCTTTTCCAAAGCTTCCACATCCTTCCTATAATGCGGTGACCAGAACTGCACGCAATACTCCAGGTGCGGCCGCACCAGAGTTCTGTACAGCTGCAGCATGACCTCGTGGCTCCTAAACTCGATCCCCCTACTAATAAAAGCTAACACACCATATGCCTTCTTAACAGCTCTATTAACCTGGGTGGCAACTTTCAGGGATTTATGTACCTGGACACCAAGATCTCTCTGCTCATCTACACTGCCAAGAATCTTCCCATTAGCCCAGTATTCTGCAATCCTGTTACTCCTTCCGAAGTGAATCACCTGACACTTTTCCGCATTAAACTCCATTTGCCATCTCTCAGCCCAGCTCTGCAGCCTATCTATGTCCCTCTGTAACCTACAACATCCTTCGGCACTATCCACAACTCCACCGACCTTCGTGTCATCCGCAAATTTACTAACCCACCCTTCTACACCCTCATCCAGGTCATTTATAAAAATGACAAACAGCAGTGGCCCCAAAACAGATCCTTGCGGTACACCACTAGAAACTATACTCCAGGATGAACATTTACCATCAACCACCACCCTCTGTCTTCTTTCAGCTAGCCAATTTCTGATCCAAAGCACTAATTCACCTTCAATCCCATACTTCTGTATTTTCTGCAATAGCCTACCGTGGGGAACTTTATCAAACGCCTTACTGAAATCCATATAGACCACATCCACGGCTTTACCCTCATCCACCTGTTTGGTCACCTTGTCAAAAAACTCAATAAGGTTTGTGAGGCACGACCTACCCTTCACTTCATTCGTAAGTAAAATGTTAAAGAAAGAAAGAACTCCCAATTCTATATGACCTTTTGCAACCTCAGGACATCAAAGTGCTTTAGACTGCTGGATGTGTCACCCTGGAGTATGGGCTTGTCTCTGTAGTGACTGTAGAACCTAAGGTTTTCTGAGCCAGAGGCGTGAGTTCTACCCAAAGAGCCTCAGCTGGCATCTCATGTCTCACCATGCGGGAGTGCCCTCAGGGTAGGAGTGAGGAATCCACACCAGTTATGGGAGATGCAACGTTGAACCTGGGATTAAAATTATCAAAAGGCAGAGGAAAAATCAAGATGCAGCAACCAGTTCTCAACAAGACCACTAGATGGAGCAGTAGGCACCATCTCAGTGGAAATGTAAAGCAGAGATGACCAGTCTCTCTATCGGAAGCCCTCTCCTTGCCAGCCAGGCTGAAGGAGTAGAATGCAGGCCTGGGTGGCTGGAGCAGTGTTGGTGATGATGTTGGTGTAATGTGTTGATGGCAGTGTTAGCTTTGGTATTGGCAGAGATTATGGCTGATATTGGAGTCAATGTTGGTAACAGTGTTGGAATTGCTGCGGTTTGTAGTATTGAGGTTTGTGCTGGGTTTTGTTTTGTCTCTAGTGTTGGTTTTGGACCTGATGTTGGTCTTGGTTTTGAGTCCGGCGTTGGTGATGATGTTGTTGTTGGTGATGATGTTGTTGTTGGTGATGGGTCTGGTGTTAGTCGTCATGGCAATGTTAGTTTTGGTATTGGTGATGTTGTATTGGAGAAGACACAGTGGCCATGGTGCTGGACTCAAGATTTAGCAATTCTATCAATGGAAAACTCAGAGCAATAAAACATACGTACATGCAATATAGTATATTCTCATCGGTTTCAGGTTAATCATTTTGCCCAGTTTCATTGCCACTGTGATCACAGATATTTCACAATGAAAAATAAGTCCATATGTTACTAAACTCAAAGGTTACTGAGTACAATAAAGGTTCTAACTATAGAACCTATTAAATTTGTGAATCTGGCAGATAGCACATCGTATTTTCACAAAACTAGGTCGTCTCTGCTCAGGGGTACTGGCCACTTAGTCCTTTCCAGGATGATTTCATTGCGGTTGAATTCTGCAGCCGAGCTGTAAATTATGCCGCTGTCTGGTTCTCACAAATGGGGATATCCGGGTCCTGGAAGGGACGAGGCAAACTGTTGGCTGAATTTGTAAGTGTCCTTGGGAATTGCGAAGGAGACATCTCCTGTACAGGAGAGTTTGGGGTCTACATTAGAAAGCAAAATGGGAGCAGAGATCGCAATGCACGATTAACCCGAGCCCATTGATTGCAATGCAGCCAGCACTAACCACTGGACACATCAGCGGGGCGCCCATACTGTGAGTGGCTAGTGCCACTTAAAGTCAGTCTGCATTGCTTAATGCTAGCTGTACCTCCTAAAGGGGACGTGAACAGGTGCTGGCAATTGTGCAGAAAGTGAATCTGACCTGGAAAGCATTGAAGAACAGCTCAACATGGGAGAGAGTGAGTGAGCTCCAAGATGCTGTCTTGGTGGAGGAGGTGGTCAGGAGGAGAGATGTCCTGTATCTGCAGGAGAGCTTCCAGACTCACACTCAGAGGTCAGTGGGAGCAGATAGCCGTAGAGGTCAGTGCTAGGAGTCAAGCCCCGGGGATCTGGATGTGGTGCCACAAGAAGTTCAATGACTTCACACTAGTGGTCAAGGTCAGTGAATGCATCTTCAAATGCCACATCCCACCAACTGCACGACTAGCCTCAGCCACTGCTCAATTCACCACAGCCCCATCGCTCACCGAGCAACCTCTATCAGTAACTACTCATACCTCATGTTCATAGCTTCATGCCACCCTCACACACTAAGCACTGCTTCAAGCCTCACACCATAGCTCACAGCTTGCACATGATGCCAGCTATTCAACCGTGACAGCCACTTTGTTCAAACAGATTGCACCACACTCACTGACACACTCCCCTCTCTCTTGCAGGACAGTGTAGCACACAACTGGAGGTGGCAGGAGTTAACTGGAAGAGGCCAGGAGTGCCTGCAAGTCCTAACCTCAATGAAGGAGAAGGTACTGACCATTATTGGACCAGCCACCGCTGAGGCCATGGCCAGCAGCAGGGCTGAAATCATCGAAGGTGACAGTATCCTCATACCTAATCCTCCTTCTCATATCCCACCTGCCTCCCAGCCCAGCTCGCTCTGATTTACAGATGGTGTAAGCATGTACCTCTTAACATCACTTTGCCCCCTCCCTTTTTTATGGAAGTCTTCTCCTTACTGAAAAGACAGAAGTCTCCTCAAACTGGGAAGTGGAACAGTGCTCCGAGCGTCAGCTTCAAGCCTCAGAAGAACACCTTCCTGTTGCCAGTGGAGTGACGTTTGTTTACTTTCCCCACCAGCCGTCCTTATTCTGCCACTGTGAGGCACTCCATGGCCTCGTCCCTCCCTATCTCTGTAATCTCCTCCAGCCATATAGCCCTCCGAGATCTCTGCGTTCCTCTAATTCTGCATCCTCGATTTTCATCACCCCAGCATTGGAAGCCGTGCTTTCAGCTGCCTGGGCCCTAAACTCTGGAATTCCCTCCCTAAACCTTCCCCCCCCTCTCTCTCCTCCTTTAAGATGCTCCTTAAAACCTAACTGACCAAGCTTTTGGTCACCTGTCCTAATATCTCCTTAAGTGGCTCACTGTTCTATAATGCCCTTGTAGAGCACCTTGGGATGTTTTACTGTGTTAAATGTGCTATATAAATGCAAGTTGTTGTTGTGACTGAGGCTGATAATTTAGTGCCAATTAGTACCCGATTATGGGCTTTTCTGTGCTGTCAATTCACACCCATTAGGAACTGGGCGGCAAGCTGCGTTGTGAAGCATACAACACTGGGATTCTAACTCATAACCATCTGTTTAATGGCTGGAGCTTGGTGGCAATTCATAAATAAAATAGTTTGTGCAAATGTGTCGTTATACTCCTGATGGGTTGGCATACAGTGTTCTCAGATCTAGCAAAGCATGTATTGTTTAATCTTGTTCAATTATCTTGTGTTTGGAATGGAAAGTCCAATTCAGAGACTTGAGCTCACAATCCAGGCTGACACTCCCAGTGAACTACTGAGGGAGTGCTGTACTGTCAGAGGTGCTGTCTTTCAGACGAGACGTTAAACTGAGACTCCGTCTGCTCTCTCAGGTGGATGTAAAAGATCCGGTGGCACTAATTTGAAGAAGAGCAGGGGCGATCTCCCTGATGTCCCTCAAACTAATGTCACTAAAACACAGATGATGTGGTCATTAGCACATTGCTGTTTGTGGGATCTTGCTGTGCGCAAACCGCTGCCGTGTTACCAACATTACAACAGTGATCACATTTCAAAAAGTACTTGATTGACTGTAAGATACTTTGGGAGGTCCTGAGGTCACAAAAGGCACTATAGAAATGTAATTCTTGCTTTAACTCATTGCAGTTATTGGATTGTGAAAGCAGCAGGGAGAAGAAAATCCCAAACAGTGTGGGTGCGAGAACACAGCCCTGTTTCACGCCACTCAGGATAGGAAAGGGGTCTGATGAGGAGCCACCATGTTGAATTGTGCCTTTCATATTGTCATGGAATGAGGTGATGATACTTAGTAGCTTTGGTGGACATCCAATCTTTTCTAGTAACCTGAAGAGACCACGTCTGCTGAAGAGGTCAAAGGCTTTGGTGAGATCAATGAAAGCAATGTAGAGGGGCGTCTGTTGTTCGCGGCATTTCTCCTGTATCTGGCGAAGGGAGAACAGCATGTCAACGGTCGATCTCTCCGCACGAAAGCCACACTGTGCTTCAGGGTAGACGCGCTCGGCCAGCTTCTGGAGCCTGTTTAGAGCGACTCGAGCAAAGACTTTCCCCACTATGCTGAGCAGGGAGATTCCACGGTAGTTGTTGCAGTCACCGCGGTCACCTTTGTTTTTATAGAGGGTGATGATATTGGCATCGCGCATGTCCTGAGGTACTGCTCCCTCGTCCCAGCGCAGGCATAGCAGTTCATGTAGTGCTGAGAATATAGCAGGCTTGGCATTCTTGATTATTTCAGGGGTAGTGCTGTCCTTCCCAGGGGCTTTTCCGCTGGCTAGAGAATCAATGGCGTCACTGAGTTCTGATTTCGTTGGCTGTATGTCCAGCTCATCCATGACTGGTAGAAGCTGGGCTGCATTGAGGGCGGTCTCAGTGACAACATTCTTCCTGGAGTACAGTTCTAGGTAGTGCTCAACCCAGCGGTCCATTTGTTTGCGTTGGTCAGTGATTTAGATTTGAGGGGGGCGATCTTCTTGATAGTTGGCCCAAAAGCTCTCTTAATGCCATCATACATTCCTCTGATGTTTCCGGTGTCTGAGGCCAGCTGAATATGACTGCATAGGTGTTGCCAGTAGTCATTTGTGCAGCGCCTGGCTGTTCTTTGTGCAGTGCTTCTGGCTGCTTTAAGTGCTACGGATGTTAACTCGCCGGGGGCTTTCCTGTAGTTCAACAGTGCAATGCGCTTAACGGTTATGACAGGTTCCAGCTCTTCAATATGAGATTGAAACCAGTCTCCATTCCTCTTCGCACGTTTGCCGTAGGTGGTCAAAGCTGACTCATAGATGGCGTCTCTGATGTGGGCCCACTTGGTCTCTGCATCCCCTGTGGGGGTGTTTTGAAGGGCTGTTACAAGTGAATTTTGAAATTTTTGTAACAGCTGTGGATGAGAAATTCTGCTCGTGTTGATGCGCGGGTGGCCCTTCTGCTTGGAATGATGCAACTTCTTTGGTCTGAGTCTAACCTTGCTGCACACCAGGGAGTGGTCGGTGTCACAGTCCGCACTGTGGAAGCTGCGTGTGATTTGAACACTGTTTAAGGCGGCTCGCCTTGTGACGATGAGGTCTAGCTGGTGCCAATGACGCGATCTTGGGTGCCTCCATGAAACCTGGTGACAGGGTTTAGTATGAAAGAATGAGTTGGTGATGCAGAGGTTATGATAGGTACACAATTCAAGCAGTCTCTGCCCGTTCTCATTCATCCTTCCAACGCCATAGCGCCCAAGGCAGGAGGGCCATGAGTCATGGTCGGCCCCAACCCTGGCATTAAAGTCCCCCAGCAGGAACAGGTGTTTGGTGTTGGGGATGCTGCTAACGATGTCGTGGAGTTCCTCGTAGAACTGGTCTTCAGCTTCAGGTGGGGAGTGTTGGAGCACAGATGCTGAGTAGGTGTACTGGACCAGAGGTGTTGAGTAGTCGGATGGACAGTATGCGTTCCGAGCCATTTGAGGGAGGCTCTATCATGCTGAGCAAGGAGTTTCTGATGGTGAAGCCCACTCCATGCTGTCTTGGTTCTTCAGGATCCCTGCCCTGCCAGAAGAAGGTGTAGTCTTGCTCTGATAGAGATCCACTCGCGGGGAGGCGTGTCTCCTGAAGTGCTGCAATATCTACATTGAGTCTACTGAGCTCGTTGTTAATGATGGCGATCTTCCGAGAGTCGTTGATTTGTGTAAGGTCTTCCGACAGGCCAGGACACATAGTTCTGACGTTCCAGCTTGCAAAGCGAAGGGCTGGTACCTTCTTTCCTTTTTTCATGTTGTTTGGTGCGGTGTTGCAGTCCGCCTTTCGGGCAATGACCCTGAGCTCCAAGCACCCATTGAAGTAGGTGGACTGTGGCGGGACAGAACCTTATTGACCGGGGGCTGCCCGGTTTGAGGTGGGCGGTAGCTGTCCAGTGAGGTGCGATGACCCCTCCCACCGACAAAGGCAACCCATGGCGCCCAATCTCTGTGCCAATTGAGCTGGACTTATAACCCGTAACTGCTGCCTTCCGTGTTGTTTCAGTCGCTGTGAGGCAACTATGGAGTGACCTCTCCATGGCGCATGCCTGGGCGAATGTATGGAGGTTGAGAGTTGCCCAAGCGTCAAAACCCCCCTCTCGGCCTTTCTGGTGGGGTCCAAAGGAGTGCAGAGCACGACGTTTGGCACCAGTATGGCTGCAGGAACTGCCGGAAACATGCCAAAGGTGACACATGACCGCCTACAGGGTTCCGCTCCGGATTTTCTGTTAGGGTTTACTCCCTTAGCCTTGGTCAAGTCTTCTGAAGAAGGAATTTTTCTCCACACAAGATCAGGTGGCAGGTTGTTCAACCTTGTCCGTCTAAGAGTGAAGTCCAAAGTACGGAAAGTCCTCATCAGAGAACTCCTCTTTGCTGATGATGCTGCTTTAACATCCCACACTGAAGAGTGGCTGCAGAGTCTCATCGACAGGTTTGCGGCTGCCTGCAATGAATTGGCCTAACCATCAGCCTCAAGAAAACGAACATCATGGGGCAGGACGTCAGAAATGCTCCATCCATCAATATTGGCGACCACGCTCTGGAAGTGGTTCAAGAGTTCACCGACCTAGGCTCAACTATCACCAGTAACCTGTCTCTAGATGCAGAAATCAACAAGCGCATGGGAAAGGCTTCCACTGCTATGTCCAGACTGGCCAAGAGAGTGTGGGAAAATGGCGCACTGACACGGAACACAAAAGTCCGAGTGTATCAAGCCTGTGTCCTCAGTACCTTGCTCTATGGCAGCGAGGCCTGGACAATGTATGTCAGCCAAGAGCGTCGTCTCAATTCATTCCATCTTCGCTGCCTCCAGAGAATACTTGGCATCAGGTGGCAAGACCGTATCTCCAACACAGAAGTCCTCGAGGCGGCCAACATCCCCAGCTTATACACACTACTGAGTCAGCGGCGCTTGCGATGGCTTGGCCATGTGAGCCGCATGGAAGATGGCAGGATCCCCAAAGACACATTGTACAGCGAGCTCGCCACTGGTATCAGACCCACCGGCCGTCCATGTCTCCGCTTCAAAGACGTCTGCAAACGCGACATGAAGTCCTGTGACATTGATCACAAGTCGTGGGAGTCAGTTGCCAGCGTTCGCCAGAGCTGGCGGGCAGTCATAAAGGCGGGGCTAAAGTGTGGCGAGTCGAAGAGTTTTAGCAGTTGGCAGGAAAAAAGACAAAAGCGCAAGGGGAGAGCCAACTGTGTAACAAACAAATTTTTCTGCAGCACCTGTGGAAGAGCCTGTCACTCTAGAATTGGCCTTTATAGCCACTCCAGGCGCTGCTCCACACCCCACTGACCACCTCCAGGCGCTTACCCATTGTCTCTCGAGATAAGGAGGTCAAAGAAGGAGTTATTGCTTTGAAGTAAGGCTACTACCAAAGTCCCCACAACTCACAGAGAATATCACAACCACTGTGGGCATCTTTCTACTGGTTCATTTAGGTTGTATTTCGTTAATTAAAATGCAGATGTTTAATAACATTTTGTGGAAAATAAATTGTCCCTCTATTAAAAAGTGGAGAAGGATTTTTCAGGAGAGCGTGTTCTGATATATCCAGGAATTAGTGAGCATGCTCAGATTGCATCTGACATTGGCTGGGAAGGTCAACAATTCATCAGTGAGTTATATCACATTGTGTCGGGGTCAATTAACTGGAACAAGCATTTATCTGAGCTGCAGGAACCAATATAAAATGATATATACAGTCAATTCCCCCCATAAACCAGTCTGTCTGTGTGTGCATGTGTCTCTGTGCATGTGTGGGCACGTGTGTGAGCGTGCCTGTGTATGACCGAATGCCAGTGGGAGACTTTCAGAAGCTGTGGTGGGAGGAAATGTCCAAACTCCTGGGACAGAAAAATGAAGCAAGCTAAATCTAAAGACCCCCAACCTCATGCCCCTGTTCCCCTCTCTCCCCATCACAGTATTCACTGCTCAAAGAAAGTAGTCACTCTTATAATGTAGGAAACACAGCAGCCAATTTGCACACAGCAAGCTCCCAAAAACAGCAATATGATAATGACCACATCATCTATTTTGGTGATATCAGTTGAGTGATAAATATTGTCCCTGGGACAAACTCTGCTGATCCCCTTCCTAATAGTCATCATGGGATTTTTTTTACACACATCTGAGAATCTCAGTTTAATGTCTCATCTGAAAGACAGACCTCCCTCAGTATTGCAGTGGGAATACCAGCCTTGATTGTTGTGCTTAAGACCCTAGAGTGCGACTTGAACCCACAGCCTTCTGTCTTAGTAGTGAGAGGGTGCTACCCACTGAGCCACAGCTAACACGGATGCACTGTTTCTGAACGGGAGACAGGAGAGGTCTTCTCATGAGAGGTCCAATTCAGAGACTGTATCTCCATCAGGAGCTGGAATCCTGCACATTTGTTTTGCTGTGAGCCGTGCTGAGACTGAGGTGAAAGTAACTCACAATTATCTGGATTGCAAACAATGCACCTTAAGGGTTTGTAATGCTGCAGTGGGCAGTGAATTTACCAAGAAGAGTTTTCATCCTGATTTTGGAATGTATTAGATTTAGATTTAGGTTTAGAGATACAGCACTGAAACAGGCCCTTCGGCCCACTGAGTCTGTGCCGACCATTAACCACCCATTTATACTAATCCTACACTAATCTCATATTCCTACCACATCCCCACCTGTCCCTATATTCCCCTACCACCTACCTATACTAGGGGCAATTTATAATGGCCAATTTACCTACCAACCTGCAAGTCTTTTGGCTTGTGGGAGGAAACCGGAGCACCCGGAGGAAACCCACACAGACACAGGGAGAACTTGCAAACTCCACACAGGCAGTACCCAGAATTGAACCCGGGTCGCTGGAGCTGTGAGGCTGCGGTGCTAACCACTGCGCCACTGTGCCGCCCCGATTGTTACTGAGAATAATGCTCAGTGTCATGCAGGCCCCCACCTGCCAAGAATCAGGCATATTAATTTTGTCATATGAACATTGATTTTAAACTGTTGCTGAGAAGAAGAGAAGGCCTGTTACAAGGGCTGTCAGACACTTAGCTGAAAAACTTTTGCATACTAATAGACAGTGCTTGTTGAGACAAAGGACCATTCCCTGACAAATTCAACCCACAATGGACTTTGATCACCAGACATTGAAGGTGTAAGGAAGAGCATTCTAGAGACTGCTAAAGTGATACAATCCACAAAAGCCAGGACTGGTTAACCACAGAGTTTTTGAACGGGGAAAGACTGTTTGCTCCTGGTGTGAGAAGACCTCTCCTGTCTGCTCCCATCTCTTTCTCACAAGCCTCTGGACCCACTGAGGACACACGAACTTCAAGAGAGAAAAGTCTCCTCCATCGAACAAGGTTTAAGAAGAATACTGGGCCCCAACGACAAGCAAGACCTACCTACAATCAAGGACTCTACAGCGAGCTTGAAGAACAGTAACCAGAACATCTTCAGATATTGCCTCATACTTTTCCACTTTATTTCTTCTGCTCTTTTCTGTCTCTATCGGCACGTGTGTATCGCGTATGCATGCTAGCGTGGGCACATCGCGTAACCATAGGTGTTAACCAAATTAGAGTTTTAAGTTTAATAAAGTTCAACCTTTTTTCTTTAAACCTAAGAAAACCTGTTGGATAGTTTCTTTGCCTTATAATTGGAAGTTAGTGAACAAGGATTCACTAAGGGGGAGCTAAAAAACGGTATGTTTAAAATTAAACCCTGTTATGGTAAGACCAAGTGAAGGCTGAGAGGGAACCCTAGACCCCTTTCTCACCTGGTTGTAAGACTAAGAATTTACCTAGGGTTGGGGAAGGGTGTCTCAATGGTTGAAGTACCTTCAGGGAGAAACTCATTCACATGGGAGGGGGATGGCGGGTGTGTTTCCGCCAATCTCCTGTCTAGGATAAACCACTGATTGGCTGAATACCTGGAGCAAATGCCCAGCGTGATTGTTTGATACCCCACAGGTGGCATTAACTGGGCCCTGCAGTCTGTCTCTCATACAGTCATTGGGCCAACAATGGTTTCAATCTGCGTTACCTCCTAGAAAACAGCTGGCCTTTAAATTGGACGCTCTTGCAGCTCTCCATAGACGCGGGAAGGTGAAGAAAACATGGCCGCTTATGAGGAGAGACAGTAAAGCTCGTCTGGCATGTGTGAAGATGACTCTCTGTTGAGGTTGCCGTGGGGACCAGCAGCCCTCATTTGCAAAGACATTTGCGTGCAGGGTTCAAACTTGAAAAATGATGTCAAGCTCCAGCTAATTACAGGACAGGAGGTATGAGACCATGAATCTGAGTTTGCTGTCAGACTAAGGACAAGACTCAGAACAGAGTTTTTGTTTTTGTTCACTCTGGTGATGTAGGCCTTGCTGCCAAGATCAAATTGAACACCCCTCTCTGGCTTTCCTGAGGTGGTGGTGTGAGGCCTTTTCTTTCGAAAAAAGAAAGAACTTGCATTTCTGTAGCGCCTTTCAAATCCTCAGGATGTCCCAAAGTGTTTTACAGCAAATGAAGTAGTTTTTTTTGAAGTGTAATCACTGTTGTAATATAGGAAATGCAGCAGCCAATTTGCACACAGCAAGCTCCACAAACAGCAATGTGATAATGACTGGATCATCTCTTTTAGTGATAAATATTGTCCACAACACCAGGGAGAACTTCCCTGCTCATCTTCCAATAGTGCCACAGGATCTTTTACATTCACCCGAGAGGGTAGACAGTGCATCTTGTCAGAAGGACGGTACCTCTGACAGTGCTGCACTCCATCATCACAGCCTAGATTATGCATTCAAGTCACTGGCATAGGATTTGAACCCACAAACTTGTGATTTGGAGATATTAGTGCTACTGAGCCATGGCTGATACGTAGGGCACTCCACAGGGCATTAAGAGTTAAGTCTGATGTGGGATTGGAGTCAAATGGCTGATTCCAAGTAAAAATGTCAAAGTTCCACCAGCCAGATTTACTCTCACTTTTCTGCGTTTGATGGGACTGGGTTTAGTGTTGATGCTGCGTTTGAATTTTTCGATTACCTGCTATCTTATAATTGCACTGTTCTTTAAGGCATTATCTTAGGGCCAGTGAAACAGAACATGTAGAACATGGTATAGTCCATGGTTATGTAACCAGGTATCCTTGGGCTGGCAATAATACACAGGTCCTTCGGAAAATGGTCTTTGACGGCGGACGGGCTACGTCCCACACAACTGTTCGAACCATTATTTTGGAAAATACCCGAACCATTTCCATGCTGTTCTCTGATTGTGAAGGGTTACTATCCAGGGAGTTCAAGAAATATCTATAATCAGCAGGTGCATGGGAAAACCATCATCTCCAAGTTCCTTCTCTGTCACATGCCATCCCAACTTGGAAAAACCAGCTGTTCCTTCATGGTCGCTGGGTCAAAATCCTGGAACTCCCTCCATAACAGCACTGTGGGTGTACCTACCCCACACAGACCGCAGTGGTTCAAGAAGGTGGCTCACCACCACCTTCTCAAGGGGAGGGCAATAAATGCTGGCCTTGTCAGTGCATGCTCTGAGAATGAGTTAAAAATGCATCTAATCTCCGTAATAAACCCAGTCGTGTTTGTGAACCATCAGACCTCGAGTATTGAGAAACGAGGAAGACTTGGAGATGCTGGAGGTTTGGGTTATGTATTAAGACCAGTGACTTGAGGGGAAAAAAATTACACAGTGAGTTGTTGTGATCTGGTACGTGCTGCCTGAAAGGGCGATGGAAGCAGATTCAATAGTAACTTTCACAAGGGAATTGGATAAATACTTGAATGGAGAAAATTTGCAGGGCTGTGGGGAAAGAGCAGGGGAGTGGAACTAATTGGATAGCTCCTTCAAAGAGCTGGCATGGGCAGGGTGGGCTGAATGGCCTCCTTCTGTACTGTATCACTTTCTGAAATCTATAGAAAGTTGAACTGCTCAGCCTTGTAATGAGGCGACTGAGAGGTGACCTTATTAAGTTATATAAGATAGTAAATGGGATAGAAAAGGTAAATGTGGAACACCGCTTGAAACTAAACTGTGACAGTCAGACAAAAGGCATAGGGTCAAGCTTCTGAAAGTTCTTCACAACATGGAATGGCTAACTGAGCAGTACCGATGTATCGCTAGAAATTTGACACACTCTCCTGCTTAGCCTGTGCAATGCAATTTCAGCTGACAAAGTCTCGACTCTGAGCATAAAAAAACCCAACTCCAAGCCCAGGCTTTCAGGAGAGGCTGAGACCTGCATGTAAAACCCTTAATAAAGGTATTAAATAACAGTGGAACTAAGTAATCGTGCTAATGTGAAATGTCATTTAAAAATTTTTTTTTATTTTATTCAAATCCGTATTTAGAACATTAGAAATTTCAGTTACTGTGAAATAAAATTGCAACGGGGGAAGAAACTTCAGGAAGCATTTTGAGCCATTTGTAGGAGTCTGGTGGCCAGATAGTGCAATGACAGGGTGAGATACCCTTCACTTTAAAATAGCACCCATTGTGTGTCACAGTGTGACATTTATAACATTGAAAAATCATATCACAGTGCCTTCTACAGGAGTAACAGGTACTGCAGGTACGTCTAATGAGTTATCAATGAAATGTGCACCCCATTTGCTGAATTAGTTGATCTCAATTATAGGGGTGCTATAACTAGCCTCAGTACTCTCCAGCAAGAAAGAATTCTCTGCCAGGATTCCTGCTTTTAATTGTTATCAGGTCATGAAGTGTATAAGCACGTGTGAACAGGATGGGGCTGAACTATCATACCGCCCCCATGGTCAAATAGTCTGCCAACCCCTACATGCTGGACCCACTTGGTTCAGCTTTGAGAACGAGGAGAGGAGGCAAGAAGTCTTGACTGGGGGATTCTGGATCGGAAAGCTCAGTGGCATTGTTAACCGGGATAAAAATCTCCTGGGAATGAGCAGTTTTTTTGTTGTAAAGAAGCCTTTAATGAATGGGGGACAGTCGACGCTGTAGAGTCTCGTGTAATTAAGTGTTATGCAATTAAGTGGGAGTTACTGATTTCATTGAAATGGAGCTGCCTTTATATATAATTAAAGAATAACTGATGCCTGAGTACTTAGCTTTACTAAACTGAAGATTAATTGTATGTTTTAAGGATGATAATAGAGGTCAGATTTATTTATTTTTAATATTTTTCTGAGGTGTTTCCAGCTTCATCTTCCTCTTTTGCTCTCTATAACTCATGTTTTATTGCTTGGCTGGATGATGTTTAAGGAAAAGGTTCTCATCCCCAACCTGTCTCCTTCCGTCACAGCCCTGTCTCTCCTCATCGTGTTAAACTGATTGACCTTGCTGCCACAGTGTGAAGTTGGTGGTGACTTCACAGGGTTTGATATCCAAGTGGATTAACTGTCTCCTGACTGGAACTGGATGGTGGTTGGGGGAGGGGTGGGGGCAGTGGAGTGGTGTTACCAATTCTGGATGACTATATTCCAGGAAGTTTCATCACATGACTGACTGCCTCCAATTGCCCCGCCCCACACTCCCACCATTGGTTACCCGACAGGTCCACTCTTGCGGCATTCAACCTTCCCACAGAAAGCAACAGTCTCTTCATTTCCCGATTGGAAGATTCTTTATGGTCAAAGAGCTTCATTTTCCATCTCTAATATCCTTACAGCTAATAAACTGAATTGTTCAAGGAAAATGAAGGAAAACACACCTTTTTTTCTCTCCCAGGTTTTGCTCACAGCAGTGTCCTGGAGAATATCTCCAATTGGTGGAGTCTCCAGGGCAATCCTGGAGAGTTGGCCATGTTGCTTCACCCTTAAGGGTGATGCCCCTTTAAGAACTCAGTATGCTAATGAGCTAAGTACCAGGATGTAATCATGTGACTGGAAGCCATAGTCACTCTGCAGCTGTAACACCCTAGATAAAGGTTTTGTCAATAGTTTGCTCTGTATTGTATATACTAGTCTAGCTGTTAATAAACCTTCTAGGGATTTTCAATGAACTGGAGTCCATGCACCTCATTGTGTTGCTCAAGATAACACAATGAAACCCATGACAGGTTACCTTGGGGCGCGATGAGATGACCTTGAGGCAGGAAGAAAGGGGGACAGCGCAAGAGGTCATAATTGGAGCAGCACAGAGACCTTGGTGGGTCACAGGAGGTTATAGAGATAGGGAGGGAGTTGGTGGTTCCATGGAGGCATTTGAACACAAAGATGGAGGTGTAGGGGGATAGGAAGCCAATGTAGGTCAGTGAGCACAAGGAGGGACCTCACCTTTGCTTGTCTTTGATGTGTTGGGAGTCGATTAGTTGGTGAAGGAGTGAGAGGGAGGATAGCAGGCTGTTTATTGTTGATACCATCTGTGTAGCCTCCACATGAATGGACAAACACCCAGTCCAGCCACTAATTCTTCCCCGGGCTTTAAATCATGTGTTGAACTGCTTTGTATCAAGTGGGTTTAAGTACTGAAACAGCCATCGGAGGAGTGTCACAAAGCACTAATATCACCAGCTATAATTTCTAGGCTCAGAGTTAGCCATTGTTTACCCCCTGCCATCATCAAGGTGACCGCAGTCCATCAGCACAGTGTAAAACTCAAAGGTAAGCACCGAATGCAGAAAGCATTTCACACAATGCATCCAGTCCACTTAAGCCGCGCTGTGCAAATCACCATTGAATTCCAGCACTGTAGCGAGTCACAGAATGACCATGTAACCATGGCAACGACAGCAGCAGACCACCAAGCTTGTTGCACAGTGCCTGGGATGTTCATTCGGGGCTAGAAGCAAACCCATTGTGCCCCTCCCCCCTCATATTTAATGGTGTCTCTTTTTATATTAGACAGAAAGAGCTTGCATTCTCATTGCATCTTCTACGAAGCGCTTTGCACCCAATGAAGCACTTTTGATCTGTAGTAATTGTTGTAATGTGGGAACCCAGCAGCCAATCTGTGCACAGCAAGATCAGATAGTCTGTTTTAGTGATGTTGGTTGAGGGATAAATATTGGCCAGGACACTGACCGGGGGAGGGGGGAACCTCCCCTGGTCTCATTCGTAATAGTGGCCATGGAATTTTTTACATCCACCTGAGAGGGCAGACAGGACCTCTGTTTAATGTCTCATTTGAAAGATGGCAACAGTGCAGCACTCTCTCAGTACTGCCCCTCTGACAATGCAGTACTGTACTGGGAGTGTCAGCCTAGATTTTGTGCTCAAATCTCTGGATCGGGGACTTGAACCCACAATTTTTTGCCTCAGAGGTTATAAATCCCATGCTCCTAGTGTGGGGCTGCCCCTGAAGGGAGCGTGGGTCGGAGAATTGGCAGGACTGATTTGTAGATCTCTGTCTCTGTGCTTCCTGCAGAGAGGACCCAATCAGTAAATCTACCTGCAAATGTATAATTCACTGCCTTATTTAATCACCATAGGCACTGGAGATGTAACAAGTGCCTCTTAAAGCACTCGGAATCTGCACAGTCCCCAGCTCAGTGTTTGATTCCCTTCTGTTCCTGTGCCCATGGGTTAATTGCCATCCCATCAGGTCTTGCAAATGTCACAGTAACTCTTTTCATGATGAGATTTGGCACATTTCAAACCAGGAGCGGTTTCGTCCCAAGTCAATGAAGTCACAGCAAAACACAACAGCATTGGTTCCCATTGGCTATCTTCCTAAGGACAGTTGGCAGCCAATCAGAATACAGAGGTGGGCTGTTGCCATTTCAGTTGTAATAGCGGAAGGGCTCAATGGCACTCTGAATTTGACTTGCATTTTCTTACCTTCACCTCTTGTCCTTCTCCCCCTTCCACCCAACACTACACTCTGGCCAAGTGCGAAACAAGAATGATTCTGACTCTCAGGGCTCTCTCTCCAATGCCACTGGGAGCTGATGCTGTGAGGTGAGGATATGGCTGAATGCCTCTCTGTACCTTTTCCCAAGGTGCACCTGAGACTGAGAATTGACTTTGTGTCTTGTGTATGTCTGTGATTGTCCACTCACTCAATGGCTATACCACCACTGCAGTGTACATGATCTATCAGTCACTTCAATTCACCTAAGTACCTCCACATATACACAGACACCTACATATACACATTCACAGTGAAGGGTCATCCATGTTGGTGTGGGACTGGACTCACAGTTTGGCCCAGACTGGGTAAGGACAACAGGTTTCCTTCCCTAAAGGACAGTGGTGAACTGGGGGAGGAAGGTGGTGTTGTGGTAATGTCACTGGATTTATAATCCTGAGGCTCATGCTCATACCCTGGGGACATGGGTTCAAATCCCACATTATAGCTGGTGGAATTTAAATTCAATTAATTAATTTTTAAAAATCTGGCATTGAAAGCCATTCTCAGGCATGGTGCCATGAAATTATCATCAATTGACATTAAAAACCCATCTGATTCACTAATGTTCTTGAGAGAAGGAATTCTGCTGTCCTTACCTGGTCTGGCCTACATGTGATTCCAGACCCACAGCAATGTGGTTGACTCTTAACTGCCCTCTGAAATGGGCAAGCGAGCCACTCAATTCAGGGGAAACAAATTCTGGCCTTGCTGGTGATGCCCACATCCTATGAAAGAAAAACAAGCTTCATGGTAATTTTACTGATACAGCTTTAAAAAAAACAAATTAACCTTCTCAAATTTTCATGGTGGAAATTAACTCTCAGTGTCTGCGTTACGAGTCCAGTCACATAACCACTGTAACCCTGTTGAAAGGGCCAACTGATCTGTTCCCTCTTTGACAATAAGTTGCTTCCTGCTCCTGTTACTCTCACATGAATGAAGCAAGCCCTGTTGCTATTCCTGTTTTCTAGAACATTCCAATGCAAGAGCTGCAAGCACTGGCCATGCCTCCAATTATGGATGCAGCTATGCCCAACCAGATGGAACTGTTTATCAGAAAGGCAAGAGAGCATGTAGGACACACTGAAAAAACTCAAAAAATTGTTCAGTTCTGACCGATCTAGGAAATCAATAGTCTATATTTTCTAAAGCTTATTACAAAAACTAGAAGGTCATAGATTAGATTTCAGGAATTTATGAATTGCTGTTTTCATTCAACACCCTACAAAACATAATCGCTCGCCAACAAGCCACCATTTATTGGTTTAAGTTTACATTCCCCTGTTCCCGGATTTCCCGGTTCGATAGAGTAGACATAGAGAAGTTGTTTCCACTGTGGGGGAGACCAAAACTAGGGGCCATAAATATAATACAGTCACTAATGAATTCAGTCGGGAATTCAGGAGAAATTTCTTTACCCAGAGAGTGGTGAGAATGTGGAACTCGCTACCACAGGGAGTGGGTGAGGTGAATAGAATAGATACATTGAAGGGAGACTAGCTAAACACATGAGGGAGAAAGGAATAGAAGGACATGGTGATAGGGTGAGGTGAAAAGGGGTGGGGGGAGGTTCGTGTGGGGCATAGACAACAGCACAGACCAGTTGGGCTGAATGGCCTGTTTCTGTGCTGTAAATTCGATATAATTCTTCAAGTGGTGCCGTGCGATCTTTTACACCCACATGAGTTTAACATCACATCTAAAAGGCAGCACCTCCAACAATTGACATTACATGCTCAAGATCTGGAATGAAGTTTGAACAACTTAACCAGCTGATTCAGCAGGGAGAGTCCTACCTACTGACCAAGCTGACAGATCCATGAAATTTCCTGAGAATAATGACCTACCGTATTAGTTCAAAAGGAGCGGAACTTATCACTGCTATTTTGTCATGATTTATACTAGCCATTTAGCTGTTACTGCCCAATATATTGGAGCAATAGGAAATAAGATTACAATCCTTCTCTTTGTAGAGCATATTTGATTAAAGTCCAGTAATACTTTATTGCTTAGTGCGTAAAATAATAAAAACTCAGCAATTTGATGAATATGCACCTGAGCTTTTAAGAATACCAATTCTGAAGACTAAACTCAATTGCATGATGTCTGTAAGACAATGCAAAATTGTTCATTCCTGTGATCTCATTTCCTTCTCACAGTTTGTAGCAATTATTACATCTTCCAAGAGTCAGTGGATGTATATCTGGGAGCAAGTTGTAATCCTAATTGTATAATCGGCATAGGGAGTACCTGTGTATTATTTAAATGCAGGACATCCCAAAACACTTTGCAGCCAACAAAGTGATCACTATTATGATGTGGGGAACACTGCAGTCAGTTTGCACATAGCAAGATCCCACAGACAGCAATGTTATCCAGGATACTGGGGAAGAATTCCCCTGCTTCCTCCTCTTTTATATCCTCCTGAGAGAGCAGCTAGAGCCTTAGTCTAATATCTTACCTGAAAGATAGCACAGCACTCCTTCAGTACTGCACTAGGAGTGTGAGCCTAGATTTTGTATGCACACCCTCAAATGGGACTTGAACTCACAACCTTTTAATCTAGAGGTGAGAGCACTACTAACTATGTCACAGCAGACACTAATAATGCAAGCTAGGAAACCTGCCAACGTGGGCCTGAGCATGTACAGTCATGTGAATGCTCTTTGTACCCTGTGTTCTGCAGTGAGCCAGTCAGTGTAAAGAATACAAGAGTCACACGCCCTAACCACATGTGGCGTGTTTCAGTCCGTTAAGCAATATTAAAGCTGTAGGATGGAAGGGGCAGTAGCTGCATGGATACAAAATTAGCTAAGAGCTGAAAGCATGGAGTAGTAAATGGCTGTTTTCAAACTGAAAGGGGTATACAGTGGTGTCCGCATGGGTTGGTATTAGGACCACTGCTCTTTTTGATATATATTAATGACCTGAACTTGGGTATACGGGGCATAATTTCCAGGTTTGCAGGGGACACCCAGAAATGTATTAACAGTGAAGAGGATAGTAACAGACTTCAGGAGGATATAGATGGGCTGGTGAAATGGGCAGACAAATGGCAGATTAAATATAATGCAATGAAATGTGATATGATTAATTTTGGTAGGAAGAATGAGGAGAGGCAATATAAACTAAATGGTACAATTGTAAAGATGCTGCATGAACAGAGAGACCGGGGGTTTACATACACAAGTCTTTCAAGGTGCACAACAAGTTGAGAAGGAGGTTAAAAAGACTATGGGATCCTTGTCTTTATAAATAGAGGCAGAGATCACAAAAGCATGGAATTTATGCTAAACCTTTGTAAAGCACTGGTTAGGAGCAGCTGGAATATTGGGCCAATTTTTCCCACCACTCTTTAGGAAGGATGCAAAGGCTTTGGAGAGGTGCAGAGGTAATTTACTGAAATGGTACCAGGGATGTGGAACTTCAGTTACATGGAGAGTCTAGAGAATGATTGCAACTCCAATATCACTCCGGAGGCTCAGAGGCCAATTGAGGCCCCATAAGAGGTCTATTGACAGTCACTTAAAGGCCTCTTTCTGGTGCCACTGGCATTAAGCCGGGGGGAGGGGGGGTGATGAGGGGAGCCTCCGCCACGTGGGCAGGTCGCCCAGTAAAATGAGGCGACTTCCCTGCTGGCCTAAGGGGGCCCTCCAGCAGAGGCAATCTGTGGCCCACTGAGGGCACCTGCAGCAAACAACCCACCTCCATGGACCCCCTCTCCCCCTGTCCCCAATGCCCACCCTCCCCTGTCATCACCCGGGTCTGCTGGACTGGCCCCAGAAACCCTGCCTCACTGACCTGAGGTCCCGCGCTGGGCCCGGGTCCGAGGCCTCTTGCTGCACCAGCAGTTGCTCGCGCTCCTTTGGCGCTGCCGATACTACTGAGCTGCCAGCCCTGTGATTGGCTGGCAGCTCTTTATAGGGACAGGGATCCCGGTGCCGGAAGCCCCACTGGAGCCACTAAATTCAGCCCTTAGGGGGGATGGTTTAGCAAAAGAAGAAAGACTTGAATTTCTATCGTGCCCTTTGTGTCCTCGGGACATCCCAAAGCGCCTTACAGCAAATGAAGTACTTTTTGAGGTGTAGTCACGATTGTAATGCAGGAAACATGGCAGCCAATTTGTGCACAGCAAGATCCCACAAACAGCAATGTGTTAATGACCAGATAATCTGTTTTAGTGAAGGTGGTTGAGGAATAAATACTGGCCAGGACACCAGGATGACTGCCCCTGTTCTTTTTCAACATAGTGGCCATGGGATCTTTTACATCCACCTGAAAGGGCAGACAGGTCCTTGTTATAATGCCTCATCTGAAAGACGTCACCTCCGATGGTGCAGCACTCCCTCAGCATTGCTTTGGAGTGCCTTCATGGATTTTGTGCCCATTCCCTGGAGTGGGACAATAAACCCACAACCTTCTGACTCTCAGGTGGGGTAGCTACCCACTGAGCTACAGAATTCCAGAGTGCGAGAGCAAGATGCCTGGAAGCTGTGACACTGACATTGAAATGTCCAAGTTGAAGGGCCAGTTCCTTCATACAGTTATTGCTATTTTTAACTCTGTACAGAAAACTAATAAAATTTAATTAACCAAAGATCCAGCTTGTAACTCCTTCTGTAACAACTCAGCTCAATGGAGGATACCTCAGTGGTTTGATAGATGTTCAAGGTTTTATTTCTCTGTGATTCAGTTTTCCTTCTCCTCCTCCTGTCAGAGATGTTGAATCCTGGCTGGAGGCATTTCTATTTACGTCAACCAGTGCCTCGAGAACTTTGTCCAAATGGTCATTTTGCGTGTGTGGGGCCTTGACAGCAATCTGTTTACGTAAGGTGGGGGTGGCCTCACAGCCGAGCCCTGAGCTGCCATATCTGGTGGCACAGGGGTCACTGAAGGAAGAAGGCTGGATAATTTTATCCCCGCTTTTCCCTCGTCCAGATGTACTGGGAGCAATTGTAGCCCTCTCCCTCCGCAGTCCTCCCACCCTCTTTGAGATTGACTAACAGTGTTTTGAACAGAGATTGAAGCAGGGAACTTTTCCTCAGGCTGCAAAAAGGACCCTCAAAATGTTAAAAGGATAGGGCTGTTACAGAGAAACTAACTCCTCTGGTGATGGATGAATCTAGAGCAAGAGAACCCAATGTTACAATTACAGCTAGACCATTCAGGAGTAGAATCAGGAAGTATTTTTGAGATCGATGGAATTTTGTTGGGTAAGGGTATCAAGGGAAATGGAGCAAAGGTGGGTAAGTAAAGTTAAGGTGCAGATCAGCCTTGATCAAATTGAACTTAAACACTTCAATTAGATCACCCCTCAACTCAAAGGAATACAAGCCAAGTTTATACAACCAGGCCACATAATGTAACCCTTATAGATCTGGTATCATTCTGGTGAATCTGCCCTGCACACCCTCCAAGGCCAATATATCCTTCCTGAGCTTCAATGCCCAAGGTTGTGGTTGTTGGAGGCTGATTGTCTCAACCCAGGGCATCACTGCAGGAGGTCCTCAGGGGTAGTGTCCTTGGCCCAACCAACATCAACTGCTTCATCAATGACCTTCCCTCCATCATAAGGTCAGAAGTGGGGATGTTCGCTGATGATTGTACGATGTTCAGCACCATTTGTGACTCCTCAGATACTGAAGCAGCCCGTGTCCAGATGCAGCAAGAACAGGACAATATCCAGGCTTGGGCTGATAAGTGGCAAGTAACATTTACACCACACAAGTGCAAGGCAATGACCATCTCAAACAAGAGAGAATCTAACCATCTCCCTTGTCATTCAATGGCATTACGATCGCTGAATCCCCCACTATCAACATCCTAGGGGCTACCATTGACCAGAAACTGAACTGGAGTAGCCATATAAATACCATGGCTACAAGAGCAGGTCAGATGCTAGGAATCCTGCGGCAAGTAACTCATCTCCTGACTCCCCAAAGCCTGTCCACCATCTACAAGGCACAAGTGAGGAGTGTGATGAAACTCTCTACTTACCTGGATGAGTGCAGCTCCAACAAAACTCAAAGCTTGGCACCATCTAGAACAAAGCAGCCTGCTTGATTGGCACCCCATCCACCACCTTAAACATTCACTCCCTCTGCCACTGGCACACAGTGGCAGCAGTGTGTACCAGCTACCAGATGAACTGCAGCAACTCGGCAAGGCTCTTTGGAAAGCTCTGGATAGGCCTCAAGTTCAGTATTGCATCTAGTTCTGGTCGCCACACTTCAGGAAGGAGGTGAGGACCCTTGAGAGGGTGCAGGGGGGATTTACCAGAATGGTTCCAGGATGAGGGATTTTAGCTGCAAGGTTAGATTGGAGAATCTGGGGTTGTTCTCCTTGGAGCAAAGGAGATTGAGAGGAGATTTGATAGAGGTGTACATGATTATGACAGGCTTAGATAAGGTAGACAAAGAAAAGGTGTACCCATTGGCTGATGGTACAAGGACTAGGGGACACAGATTTAAGGTTTTGGGCGAGAGATGCCGGGGGAATATGAGGCAGCGAGTGGTAATGACCTGAAATTCGCTGCCTACGAGGGTGGCGGAAGCAGAGATGATGGATGATTTCAAAAGAAAATTGGATGGGCACTTGAGGGAAATAAACTTGAAGGTCTATCGGGATAGATCGGGGGAATGGGACTGATTGGATTACTTTACAGAGAACCTGCATGGACTCGATGGGCCGATTGGCTTCCTTTGGTGCCGTAATGACTTTATGACTCCTTTGACAGCACCTTCTAAACCAAGACCTTTACTACATAGAGGAACAAGGGCAACAGACGCATGGAACACCAGCACTTGAAAATTCCCCTCCTAGTTACACAGCATCCTGACTGGAATTATATCGCCGTTCCTTCACTGTCGCTGGGTCAAAATCCTGGAACTCCCTTCCTAACAGCACTGTGGGTGTACCTACCCCACATGGACTGCAGCGGTTCAAGAAGGCAGCTCACCACCACCTTCTCAAGGGCAGTTAGGGATGGGCAATAAATGTTAGCCTTGTCAGTGATGCTCACATCCCATGAACGAATAAAGAAAACTCCACTCCTCCAGAAGTTTGTGTGTGTGCTTCTGTGTAAGTGTGCATGTTTGTGCATGGATGTTTGTGGAGGATTTAGCTTAATTTTCTAATCTGCCAAATTCAAAAATTTACATCCAACAAATCTACTCACAGAAATTGATGCTTTGTGTCAATCTCCTTTAAGGGCCCATTAACCTCGGTCTCCAGCCTTGCCTCATTCAAAATATTTGCAAATTTCGCATTCTGCTTCTGCTCATGAAGTGTAACACTTTAATTACTTTCTATTTTGCCCTGCGTCTATCCTCTCTTTCATCGCTCGCTCTCTCTATTCCTGCCACCCACAGAATATTTACATAAGAACTGGTAAAAAAAAAATGGTGGGGGTTGGAATCATGTTTTTTGTTTTCTGTCGCCCTCCTGCCTCTCTCATGAATTCCCCGGGTGATAAATGGAGACAGAAACATTCAAAACCCTGACTGACACGTTTAAGACAGAGTCAAGAACTCGCCTTATTCCACACGGAAGGTGATTGACAGACAGAATTACAGTATCAGGGAAGGTCCTTGGCGGCTGGGATCTTGGACTCATTCAGCCCAGATGGAGGCCACTTGGGCCATCGGACCAGTGCTGGCTTTTTGAAAGAGTGGTCAAACATATGTTTAGAGATACAGCACTGAAACAGGCCCTTCGGCCCACCGTGTCTGTGCCGACCATCAACCACCCATTTATACTAATCCTACACTAATCCCATATTCCTACCACATCCCCACCTGTCCCTATATTTCCCTACCACCTACCTATACTAGGGGCAATTTATAATGGCCAATTTACCTACCAACCTGCAAGTCTTTTGGCTTGTGGGAGGAAACCGGAGCACCCGGAGGAAATCCACGCAGACACAGGGAGAACTTGCAAACTCCTCACAGGCAGTACCCAGAATTGAACCCGGGTCGCTGGAGCTGTGAGGCTGCAGTGCTAACCACTGCGCCACTGTGCCGCCCAACCATCCATATGTTTGGATCCTGCGATGGGGAGATGGCTCGGGTTGCTGAGTGATCCCAAACTCCCCTGTTAGCTCACCAGCAAAGTCCTGTCCATCGGTCATCATGAATCAATGGCCATTTCCGCTGATGTTATGCTGGGAACCCGCCTGGAAATTCTGCACCATCTTGTTTCCTGGGGTGGGAATTGCTAAACTGATAATAAATAAAATTGTGCTTTGGTTTCAGGTAAAGAAAGGAAGACTTGCATTTCTATAGCACCTTTCACGACTTCAGAGCTTTACAGTGAAGTACTTTTGAAGTGTAGTCACTGTTGTAAAGTAGGAAACACAACAGCCAATTTGTGCACAGCAAGATCTACAATGAGTAAAGTGATAATGACCAGATAATCTGTTTGAGGGATTCTGGTTGAGGGATAAATATTGACCCAGGACACAGGCAGAACTCCCCTGCTCCTCTTCAAAGTAGTGATTTGGGATTTTTTTACATCCAATTGAGGGGGCAGACAGGGTCTGAGTTTAATGTTTCATCTAAAAGATGTCAACTCTGACAGTGCAGCACTCCCTCAGTACTGACCCACCAACATTGCAGAGCTCGCTCAGTACTGACCCTCCGACAGTGCAGCATTCCCTCAGGGCTGACTCTCCGACAGTGCAGCACTCCCTCAGTACTGACTATCCGACAATGCAGCACCCATTCAGTACTGCCCTTCTGACAGTGCAGCACTCCCTCAGTACTGCCCCTCCGACAGTGCCGAGCTCACTCAGTACTGACCCTCCAACTGTGCTGCACTCCCTCAGTACTGACCTTCCGACGGTGCAGAGCTCCCTCGGTACTGACCCTCCGAAAGTGCAGAGCTCCCTCAGTACTGACCCTCTGAAGGTGCAGTGCTCACTCAGTACTGACCCTCTAATGGTGCAGAGCTCCCTCAGTACTGACCCACCGACAGTGCAGCACTCCCTCAGTACTGACCTTTCGACAGTGCGGCACTCCTTCAGTACTGACCCACCAACAGTGCAGAGCTCCCTCAGTACTGACCCTCCGACAGTGCAGCACTCCCTCAGTACTGACCTTCCGACAGTGCAGCACTCCCTCAGTACTGACCCTCCGACAATGCAGCACTCCCTCAGTACTGACCCTCCGACAGTGCAGCGCTCCCTCAGTACTGACCTTCTGACAGTGCAGTGGTCACTCAGTACTGACCCTCTGACAGTGCAGTGGTCACTCAGTAATGACCCTCCAACGTTGCAAAGCTCACTCAGTACTGAACTTCTGACAGTGCAGCACTCCCTCAGCACTGACCCTCCGACAGTGCAGCACTCCCTCAGTATTACACTGGCAGTGTCTGCCTAGATTTTGTGCTCAACTTACTGGAGTTGGATTTGAACTCCCAAGCTTCTGACTCTGAGGTGATGGTGCTACGTACTAATCTGCAGCTGACAACACTGAAAACAGAATAAAGCTTTGAAATTCTGCATAGCCTGCCAATTTGTGCCACTTGTAACATCAATAGCCAATCCAATGTGGAGGTAACACAACATCATTGACTTGACAAAAGGCTATTATTGATCTGATACTGTTTCATTCACTTAGCAATCGGGTATGGCCTCTTGTAACATAGAGAACTCAAGTTTGGAAAAGATCACAGGCTGATATTGTGAGAGAGGTTAAAATAGTTTTATGTTGCCTCTTGCTCCAGGTGCACCTGTACAGGTGGCTCAGAACTTGTGTCACATTTTGCAAATGTGGCCCCTGCCCACGGTTTAGAATAAGCTACTGACACAGGAAGAGCTTGCCTAGAAAGTTGCCCTGTAATACACTTGGCTGGGAAGCGCAGAGGTGCAGCGCAGCAGGAGCAGCAGCACTTAAAGGGCTGCAGCACTTAAAGGGCTGCAGCTTCAGATGTTGTCTTGGTGAATGAACAGTGGACTAATTGCACACAGTGGAAGGTCTTTGATGTTGCAGGTGGCAATTTATCTTATCTTGGAAACATAGAAAATTACACTGCATTGATGGAGGCCATTCAGCCTATTGTGCCTCTGCTAGCTCTCTGAAGAGCTACCAAGTAATCTCTCGCCCTCTACTCTTTCCCCATAGTCCTACAAATATTTCCTTCTAGCCTCACCAACCCCCCAGTTTTTTGCCAATAACTTTAAATCTGTTTTAATAAATTAAACACATTGATTTATTTATTTATGTTTGCCTGATCCAGGAGAAAAGAGACACAGGAAAGTAGAAACAATATACAGCAAGGCAGCAGACCCTGCAGGGTGGGGGTGGGGAGAACGTCATAAACATAAAGCCCCCAAGAGACATTTATAGGGAATGCGATACAATTGGAGAGAATGTTTTCTTTCCTCTTTGATTTTAATTTTAACCACAACGATTTTCAGGTAGATCCACACGGACAGTTCCAGATGGGGATGAGGAACGGGCAGACTCTCTGCCTGGTAGCTGGGAGCGGTCATGTGCGTTCACGGTTGTGAGGCGTTGCCCACCCAGCATCATGTCTCGATTCAGCCACCAGTTTGTTGTGGTCGCCCTTCCCCCCCCCCAGGAGGAGCCCGAGGCAGTTGTGATTGTGCAAGCAATCTCTGAAGGTGGTCCAGGTTTCCTGACCGAGATTTTATGGTCCCTGGTGGGGATACGTTTCCCATCTGGTGGATCCGGTGAGACCTGAATTAGACACATCCCCTTTCTCCATCAGGCCTGCATTCCACTCAGCTAAACACTGGGTGACTCTAAGACAGATGATCTCATGGGTTTGAGCCCCACTCCCGCCCATGATCCAGGCTAACACTCCAGCGCAGTTCTGAGGAAGTGCTGCACTTAGGATGCTGCGTTTTCTTTAAGCTGAGGCCCCGTCTTACTGCTCAGGTAGATGTGAAACACCTGACAGCAATATTCGAAGAAAATCAGAGAGTTCTGCTGTACCTGGTTCAGCAAGCCCTCAGTTTTAAAATTCTCATCCTTATTGTCAAAGCCTTCCATGGCTTCGCCCTTCCCTATCTCTGTAATCTCCTCCATCCCTACAACCCTCCGAGATCTTGGCACTCCTCCAATTCTAGGCGCTTACGCTTCCCCGGGTTTCATCAGCCTACCAGTGGCCCGAGCTGCATGGGCTGCACACCCTGGAATTACCTTCCTAAACCCTCGCTCTCTCCTCCTATAAGATGCTCCTTAAAACCTGCCTCTTTGATCAGACTTTTGGTCACCTGCCTAAACTCTCATTGTGTGGCTCACTGTCAAAACTTGTTGATTAACACTCCTGTGAAGCACCTTGGGGTGTTTTACTTTGTTAAAGGTGCTATATAAATGCAATTTGTTGTTGTTGTATCCTGGATATCATTCTTTCCCCAGCAATCAAAACTGGGGGATTCACCTCAGTTTCAATTTACAGAATTTTGCTGTGCACAATTTGGCCGTATATTTTCCTGAATAAAAAGCACTGATTAAATTTTAAAAGTAATTCATTGGTATTGAATCTCTTTGGGATGTCCTGAGGATGTGAAAGGTTCTGTATAAATGCAAGTCCATTCTCTCTTTCTTGGATGAACCAATTGGCAGCAAGTGTCAGTGCTGTAACAACAAATTGCAGTTACATAACACCTTTATTATAGGAAAACGTCCCAAGGAGGGTTAGCAAACAAAAAGCGCCCCTTCAGTACTGCCCCTCTGGCAATGCAGCACTCCCTCAGTACTGCCCCTCTGGCAATGCAGCACTCCCTCAGTACTGCCCCTCTGACAGTGCAGCACTCCCTCAGTACTGCCCCTCTGACAATGCAGCACTCCCTCATTACTGCCCCTCTGGCAATGCAGCACTCCCTCAGTACTGCCCCTCTGACAATGCAGCACTCCCTCAGTACTGCCCCTCTGACAGTGCAGCACTCCCTCAGTACTGCCCCTCTGACAATGCAGCACTCCCTCAGTACTGCTCCTCTGACAATGCAGCCCTCCCTCAGTACAGCTCCTCTGACAATGCAGCACTCCCTCAGTACTGCCCCTCTAACAGTGCAGCACTCCCTCAATATTTAACCCTCTGATAGTGCAGCGCTCCCTCAGTACTGTCCCTCTGATAGTGCAGCACTCCCTCAGTATTTAACCCCCTGACAGTGCAGCACTCCCTCAGTATTTAACCCCCTGACAGTGCAGCACTCCCTCAGTACCGCACCGGGAGTGTGAGCACGGATTAAGTGCTCAAATATGCATTGGAGACTTGAACCACAACCTTCTGACTCAAGAGATGAGAATGTCACTTCTTGAGCTTTGGTTATGACTTGTCGAGTGCAGATAGCACAAGCCTAATGAGAACAGTGACAAGGCCGTTGCAAATCGGTCTGCTGGCCTCATTTGTTTATTAGCAGACAGCTGCGAGTGCCAGTGTTGGAGGGGCAGTATCAACAGACAGGGACATCAGAGGAGGCTCTGGGAGGCAATCCAGAGTCGGGGAGGAGAGATGATCTGTGCCTTTCACTGGTCCTGCTTTGATCTTTGCTGGTGTCTCTCCTTGTGGTCCTTGGTCCTACAACTGAAAGGCTCAACCTTAAAAAAGAATGCTCAATTTTTCCAATAATCTCACACTGCTCTGTGTTGTCTGTACAATGTTACACACTGACATTTTTATTCACTGTGTATACTCCCCAATGCAGAATTTACAGTATCTAATATTGTCATAGAGGCACAGAAACCTACAGAGCAGAAGAAGGCCATTCAGCCCATCATGTTTGTGCTGACTTTTTGAAAGAGCAGTCATGTTTAGTTCCACATCCCGCTTTTTGTCTCTAACCCTGTCAGTTCCTCATTCTCAGGTTCCTGTTCAACTCCCTTTTTGATGGGATCAGCTTCCACCATGTTTTCAGGTCGAGTGTTCCAGATCCCAACAACTCAGAGTGAAAACATTTCTCCTCATCTCCACTCTAGATCTTTTACCAATGATTTTAAATCTTTGACATCTGGTTATTGACCCACTTGCCAGAGGGAATAGTTTTTCTCTGTTTACTCTATCAAAACGTCTCAGAATCTTGAAAACCTCTATTAGGTCAACTCTTAACCTTCCCTGTTCTGAGAAGGACAGTCCCAACATTCCCAACCTCTTCTCACAACAGAAGAATGTCATCCCTTATATCCCGGTAAACCTCATCTGTATTCCATCTTTCATGGTCTGGTGCCCAGAATTGTCTCCAATACTCCAGCTGAGGTCTAGCCAGTCATTTATAAAGTTTTAGCCTGATCTATTTACTTTTATATGTCACCTTTAAGGATTTCTATATCTGGACACCAAGGTCATTCTTTCATCTACACTTTTTTCATTTAGCATATACTGTCTTTCCATTTTAGTCTTTCACACCTCTCTACATTGAATCTCCATTTCCCACATTTCTGCCCATTTAACCATCCTGAAGACTATAACTATCCTCATCACTCTTCACTACTTTATCAAGTTACGTATCATCTGCAAACTTTATAAAGCCTTTTCCTGCACCCACGTCTCGATTATTTGTAAAAATTGAAAAATGTGTATATAACCCAGCATAGTATTTATAGCATGTAATATTTACACTATTCCCAATGTGTTGGGTTTACTAACACTAATTACTCACTAAGTTTTCCCATCGACACAACAAAAGTCTGAGAATCTGTTACAGTGTAAGGTATGATGATTACCTTGCCGTGTTTTGTCTCGCAGTGGTTCTGATTCCACTGAGTTTACTGTGGTGCGCAGGTTAGTCTGCAGAGAGACTTCTTTTCAAGATCGCTGTTCCTATCCTGCATTCCTGGCCATTTTGGCCAAGCAGAATTTAGATGGGAAAGGGCTGCCTACCCCAAGTTGGGGAAGGGGAGGGAAGGGGAGCACCTACTCAACATGCTGAGTTTGCAGCCCAAAGATGTCATTGACCCCGTTGGGGTTGGCAACAAAAACTGAGAGGCAGCTGAGTGTCCAGGAGAGAGCATCCTTGGGACCCCATGATGGATCCTTGGCTTCCCTTCCCTCCCAGTACCAACATCTGTTAGTAACCCCATCCCAGCATTTTCTTTAAGCCAGAGGTGAGTCTGTTCCCTTGGGGCAGGGTGGGGCGGGGGGGTGGTGGGGGGAAGCAGGGGTGGGGGTGGAGTTCATCTTCCTCTCTAATGAGAGATGGGCTATTTAAATGTCTGATCCTTTTAATTGCCATGGGCCTCATGATCCTGGGGGATGGAACAGAAGAATTGTCGACCAATTTGACCACAAAACCCCTCCACCCCACCGTACCCCATTTCAGACCCAGGCCTGACCCTGTGATTGTTAGATCTGACGACCAGTTCTGAATCTGCTGCTAGCAGCCCAGCAGTGACCATTCCTTCCATTCCCCTCCCTCCTTGCTTAGAGTCAAACATTTAAACTCAGCACCGGTCCATAACAGCTCTGTGATGCACTCTTCACCAGAATGATAGCAGAGTTTAGAGGGTTAAATTATGAGAGTTAGTTGCATATACTTGGCTTGTATTTCATGGAATTTCGAAGATTAAGGGCTGATCTGATCGAGGTGTTTAAAATGATAAAGGGATTTGATAGAGTAGAAACAGAAAAACTATTTCCTCTGACAGAGGAATCAATAACAAACGAGCATAAACTTAAAATTAGAGCCAGGTTGTTCAGAATGAAATCAGAAAACACTTTTAACACACAGAAGGCAGTGAAAATCTGGAACTCTCTCCCCATTCTCCTGCTCACTCCTCATACTCTCGTGCTTTTTGGCTTCAAAGCCTATAGGGTCTAGGTGCAAAAAATCAGCTGTGGCTCAGTGGGTTGTATACTTACTACTTCCACAGAAGGTTGTAGATTCGAAAGCCACTCAAGGGATTGCAGTTGAGATATTAAACCAAGAGTCTATCTGCCCTTTCATGTGGATGTTAAAAGGTTCCATGGCATTATTTTGAAGAACAGTAGGGGAGTTGTGTGCTGGCCAATAATAATCTCTCAATCAACATCTCAAAAAAAATTATCTGGTCATTATCACATTGCTATTTGTGGGAGCTTGCTGTGCACAAATTGGTTGCCATATCAACAGTGACTGCACTTCATAAAGTAATTAATTGGTGTAAAGTACTTTGGGGTGTCCTGAGGTTGTGAAAGGTGCTATAGAAATACAGGTTTTTCTTTTTCTTTAAGGATGATGTTTGGACTAGATTAAAGTCAATTGGTCAAAACTTCAAACCCACATGCACAGGGGCTCTTAAAGGGGAGTAGGCTTTGCATTTCTCTTTATTGCGGTATTTTTAGTGCTGTGTTTGTCAGACTACTGAAACTTCACTGGACAGTAACAATACTCTAGTTGGGGTCCACTTTTCTACATCAATATAAAAGCAGAACCATTGGTCCTGTATTGCAGGATCAGGTTTGTTATTTACAGCAGCTTACTATCCCAGTTGGAGATGTAAAACAGGCTTCTGAATGAGGTTGGTCAACTTTGATTCTGACACATTTTATGGAGATGTCTTTGAGTTAATGAGCTCAGAGTGCAGCAGCACTGGTCTGTATTTGTAATTCAGAGAGGGCAACACTGAGTGGATACAACTACCAGGAAAGACTGACCAGGCTGGGGCTCTTTTCTCTAGAAAAGGCTTGTGGGTGACTTGATAGAGGTCTTTAAAATTATGAAGGGGTTTGATAAAGGTAGACATAGAGAGGATGTTTGTAAAGAAGTCCAAAGCTAAGTATAAGACAGTCACTAATAAATCCAATAGGGGAATTCAGGAGAAACGTCTTTACCCAAAGAGTGGTGAGAATGTGGAACTCGCTACCACAGGGAGTGGTTGAGGTGAATAGCAGGGATACATTTAAGGGGAAGCTGGATAAACACATGGGGGAGAAAGGAATATAAGGATATGCTGATCGGGTGAGATGAGGAGGATTGGGAGAAGCTCGTGCACAGAATAAACATGGACCAGTGGGGTTAAATGGCCTCTTCCTGTGCTGTAAATTCTGTGTAATAGGGAGAAAAAGAGACTTATTTCCAGCCTATAACAATAGCAATCTAAATTTGCCACTAAACAAGACTGGCTAGGGGATGACTGCCAAACGTCCTCTCCCTTGAGGAGATGCCTGACCTGCAGCTGACACCTGTTACAGCAATGCAGCTGAGATAGGGAACTTAGTTACTAAACACTCCACCACCCCAGGGCATTGTGTAACTGTCGCTTATTATTTCAATTCTCCACCTTGCTCCCACTCTGACCTTTCTGTCCTTGGCCTGCTGCAATGTTCCAATGAAGCTCAACACAAGGAACAGCACCTCATCTTTCCACTGGGCACTTTGCAACCTTCTGGGCTCAACGCTGAGTTCAACAATTTTAGATCATAACCTCTGCCCTCAGTTTTTTTTTACTGGTTTGTTTTTTTTCTCCCCCACCCCTTATTTCTTTCCTAATCCATTTACTTTGTGTTGGGACGGCTGCTATCTTGTCAATTACACTGCATCCAGACACATATTTTGTTACTACCTGCTTTGTCTTTGCACCATGAAACCTTTTGTTATTTGATCTCTCCTGCCCTCCACCCTATAACAGATCTTCCTTTCTGTTATTCTTCCCCCGCACTTCCCCCACCCCCCACCTTCAATTGCTTATCACATTTCTAACTTTTGCCAGTTCTGATGAAAGGTCACAGACCTGAAACGTTAACTCTGTTTCTCTCTTCGCAGATGCTGCCTGACCTGCTGAGTATTTCTAGCATTTTCTGTTTTAGTTTCAGATTTCCAGCATCTGCAATATTTTGCTTTTGCATAGTGTAACTGTGCTGCAAACTGTTAGGTTTTCAAAGTTCTGTTTTCTAAATTCCTTTCACGAGTATCTTGCACAGTCTGGTTGAAGCAGGGATAACATGTCACCTCGTAAGTTCTTGGAAGTAAAAATGTTGTAATTTAATCAGAGGATTTAGATGACTTCACAAGCCATGAAAGTGAAACTCAAGTAGGCTGTTAAAGTCACTTGAACCCCAGGATTGAATTGCAGGCCTAATTGCTTGCTTCCGAGCAGCCGCATTTTCCTCTAGGGTGTATCATAACTTCTGCAAGCAATGCTAATCATAACAACCATCTCCTTAGGGAGATTGATATCTAATACCAGTAGCATTAGACTGTTTCAGTATCGAGATTAAACTCTCCTGTTGAGGACACCTGGGTTGCAATTCAGGAATTTCACCTCTTATCATGAGTCTGTTTGCAGATCACGTTGATGGGATGAAACTTTTTTCTCACAGAGAGGTTTTAAAGATGAATAGATTTAAAATGGCTTTTGCCCAGTGTCTGATACCCCACAGGATGTAACTGTCCACAGCCTGGTCTAAATTGGCAATGCCACTCAGAGAGAGCGAGAGTAACATTGCCTGGCGACATAGAATAAATGTCACACTGATGCAGAATGGCTGGTCTGAGTTTGGGGCTGAGTAAAGTGAGCTTTATCTTCTGCTATATCTGACCTATGACAGTTTATGGGGCAACTGAGAGAGGGACATTAACCCTGCAGAAAATCTGCCCCTTAACTGGAACTATTTGATGGGACAGTGTAGAGGGAGCTTTACTCTGTATCTAACCCCCATGCTGTACCTGCCCTGGGAGTGTTTGATGGGGACAGTGTAGAGGGAGCTTTACTCTGTATCTAACCCCCGTGCTGTACCTGCCCTGGGAGTGTTTGATGGGGACAGTGTAGAGGGAGCTTTACTCTGTATCTAACTCCGTTTTTTTTTTAGAGGGAGCTTTACTCTGTATCTAACCCCCGTGCTGTACCTGTCCTGGGAGTGTTTGATGGGACAGTGTAGAGGGAGCTTTACTCTGTATCTAACCCTGGTTTTTTTTTTCTTTTTTTCTTAACCCTGTGCTGTACCTGCCCTGGGAGTGTTTGATGGGGACAGTGTAGAGGGAGCTTTACTCTGTATCTAACCCCCGTGCTGTACCTGCCCTGGGAGTGTTTGATGGGGACAGTGTAGAGGGAGCTTTACTCTGTATCTAACTCCGTGCTGTACCTGTCCTGGGAGTGTTTGATGCTAATACAAGTGATAAAAGTTGGAAAATGTACCATTCTCTTCTGGTGGAAAAGGCAAGCTGATAAACTCGGGAGTTTCAAAGCAACATAGGATAAAAAATTTTCATGGACAATGAAATAAGTATCTGGTGCCCTGTAACTGTAAATTACAAGGTTTGAAAATGAAAGGTTCGACTGGACTGTGTGCTGACCTGACTATTATGGAGTTCTTTCCTGGTTATACTGTGATAGTGCCAAAGTATTAGGAGTTATTTCAGTCTGGGGATACCTGACTAAATTCACATTTGAAATTTTTATGCCAAGTAAGTTCCACCTCTCTACCTCACTGTCTCCTTTATTTTGCTCCTTAAAGCCTACCGGCACGGACTCAATGGGCCAAATGGCCTCCTTCTGTGTCGTAAATGACTCTATAATTGACCAAGCTTTTGGTTATCTGTCCTAATATTTCCTTATGTGGCTCAGTGTCAAATTTTGTTTGATAATCGCTTCTGTGGGACATTTGACTATCTTAAAGGTGCTATATAGATGCAGTTTGTTGTTGTTGTTTCAGTCCATGTGACATTTCCCGATGGCCATAATTTTCCGTGACTTGTGAAAGTTTGAAATGCAGCTATTCCGCAATTTTAGTGTCTGAGACACTACAAAAGGATAGGAATACAGCAATCGAAACTAATCCCACCCTGCCCTCAACACTTCCAAAAAGTGTGTTTTGTTTGAAACAAGGCAAAGTTCTTTTTCTCTTGAAATGGGGCAGAGCTAAAAATAATTGAGATAAATAGAAAACCTACAGGATGCTGCTTCAGTGCTCCTTGATAGAAATCATAGAATCATAGAAATTTACAGCATGGAAGGAGGCCATTCAGCCCATTGTGTTCATGCTGGCCGACAAGCAGCTGTCCAACTTAATTCCAATTTCCAGTTCTTGGTCCGTAGCCTTGTAAGTTATGGAACTTAAAGTGCATATCCAAGTACTTTTTAAATGTTATGAGGGTTTCTGCCTCTACCATCCTTTCAGGCAGTGAGTTCCAGATCCCCAAAGTCCCCCAAATCCCCTCTAAACCTCCTACCTCTTGCCCTAAATCTATGCCCCCGGTTATGGACCCCGTAACCAATAGGAATAGGACCTTCCTATTATCCACTCTATCTAGACCATTCATAATTTTATACAGTTGTTTGATCTCCCCTCAGTCTCCTCTGTTCCAAAGAAAACAACTCAAGTCTATCTAATCTTTCCCATGACTAAAATTCTTCAGTCCAGGCAACATCCTCATAAATCTTTTCTGTACCCTCTCTCGTGCATATCTTTCCTATATTGCGGCAACTAGAACTGCACACAGTACTCCAGCTTTGGCCTAACTAGTGTTTTATCCAGTTCCAGCATAACTTCCTAGCTCTTATATTCTATGCCTCGGCTAATAAAGGCCAGTATCACAGAATCACAGAATTGTTACAGCACAGAAGGAGGCCATTCAGCCCATTGTATCAGCACCGGCTCTCCGAATGAGCATTTCACCTAGTGCCATTCCTCTGCCTTCTCCCTGTAACCTTGAACATTCTTCCTTTTCAGATAACTGTCTAATTCCCTTTTGAATGCCTGGATTGAACCTGCCTCCACCACTCTCTGAGGCAGTGCATTCCACACTTTAACCACTCGCTGCGTGAAAAAGTTTCTCCTCATGTCATTTTTGCTTCTTTTGCCAATTATTTTAAACCTGTGCCCTCTCATTCTTGATCCCTTCGAGAGGGAACGGAATCCCTTATGTCTTCTTGACTACCTGTCCCGCCACCTTCATGGATCTGTGGACATACACTCCAAAGTCCCTCTGTTCCTCTACACTTCTCCTTATCCGACTATTCATTGTGTGGTCCCTTGCCTTGTTAGCTTTCCTCATATGTATTACTTCACACTTCTCGGGATTGATAATACCCTGTAAGTGCCAATCATGCAGATGCAAATTAATACATTTAAATGCCACATCTGATTTTGGTATTTTATGAACTGTGACAGATGTTAAATACAAAACTATCATCCTGGAAGTAAAGTGACCCCACACAGTGCCTGGGTGAAGAATTCTGTAGAGTTACATATTGCCCATCTTTAGTTTCCTGCCTGAATAGCTTGCTAAGCCACTTCAGAGGGAAGTTGAGAGTCAACCCCATTGATGTGGAACTTCTTTCTTTTGGGCCTCCTTATCTCAAGAGACAATGGATACGCGCCTGGAGGTGGTCAGTGGTTTGTGAAGCAGCGCCTGGAGTGGCTATAAAGGCCAATTCTGGAGTGACAGGCTCTTCCACAGGTGCTGCAGAGAAATTTGTTTGTTGGGGCTGTTGCACAGTTGGCTCTCCCCTTGCGCCTCTGTCTTTTTTCCTGCCAACTACTAAGTCTCTTCGACTCGCCACAATTTAGCCCTGTCTTTATGGCTGCCCGCCAGCTCTGGCGAATGCTGGCAACTGACTCCCACGACTTGTGATCAATGTCACACGATTTCATGTCGCGTTTGCAGACGTCTTTATAACGGAGACATGGACGGCCGGTGGGTCTGATACCAGTGGCGAGCTCGCTGGTGGAACTGGAGTCACATAAAGGCCCAGACTGGATATGGATGGCAGGTTTCCTTCCCTAAAGGACATTGGTGGAACCAGTTGAGTTTTTACGACAATCCGGAAGCTTTTCATGGTCGTTTTTTTTACCAGCTTTTTAGTTGCAGATTTTTTTATAACAAATTCAGATGCTCAAACTGGGATTTGAACTCACGTTTTCTGAATGATCAGTCACTTGGATAATGTATAAAAATCAGATCCTATTTTAATGTTCCTCATGAGGCAACACTTAATTCTAAAAGGATGCAGGACAGAACTGGACTGTTGGAAAGTTGAATCAAAATGGTTTGAACAAGAGTATATTACATAGATTTTACAGTACAGAAACAGGCCATTCAGCCCAACTGGTCCATGCTGGTGTTTATAGCTCATATAAACCTCCTCCCACCCTACTACATCGCTCCCTATCAATATATCCTTCTATCCCATTCTCCCTCATATACTTATCTAACTTCCCCCTAAATGAATCCAAGCTATTTGCCTCAACCACTCCCTGTAGTAGCGAGTTCCACATTCTAACCACTCTCTGAGTAGTTTCTCCTAAATTCCCGATTGGATTTATTTTGGTGATCCCTAGTTTTGGTTGAATTTAGTGTTGCATGTGTAGACGAGTTTCTTGTAACTGGAAAAAGTATGCTTTAACTTTAAAAAAAAACCCTTCCACATGCTGATCTTTACTTCTCTTTGCCCAGAACCATGCGATTTTTTCCTCCTTTTTTTGTGAGCCGGTCTAATTGCGATGTGAGGGCTGCATTAGGAGCTGTGGGCACGTACAGTTGGAGTGACGAGGAAGGCGAGGGAGGACTAGCTACGCCTCCTTTGTGCTCCGGAGCCTGGGTGCTGTTCTTTTCAGCTATCGAGAGGAATCGAGTGAGAGAAAGAGAGAGAGAGAAGGACCGGGGACAAGAAGAAGGTGGGAAGAAAAAAAAAATCAAGAGAGAGAGAGAGGGACAAGAGAAAAAGAGAAAGAATGCGTCTCAGGAGCTAGCCTTCTGAATAACACGATCTAAAAGGAGCTGTCCATTTCAGCACCAACGGCTGAGCAACTCAATGTCTTCACGAAACATGAACTGCATGGCATTTATCCTCTCTCCTCCACAAGTCTAAGCTTTATTTGAAAGGAAAAAAGCTATATACAGACCAATCTGTACGACATCATTCTCTGAGAACAAGAGAACTGGAAGGATTTCATGGCGTTGGAAACAACTCTAAGAAAGAAGGCTGAAGACGGCTGCATTGATGCTGGCTCCATCTCCCCTGGTCCTGATGAGAAGCTTTTACACGGATGCTGCTACTCATCCCCATCTTTCTTTTGAAGCTTTCTCAAAAATAGCCATCACTTATGGAAACTGGGGATCAGAATTTTAGAAAAAAGGATTAACTTATTTATTTTTGGGGCTTTCTTTTGTTTTTTATTTAAAAAAATATATATAAATATATATATATATATATAAAATATATATTGGATTGGAACTGGAAGAGGTCTCTCCTGCCCCTTTTTGATCTCTTTTCCCCCTTTTCATTTTTGAAGGGGGATATTTTCTCATCTACCTGAGAGAGAAAAGGAGAGGGAGAAAGAAAAAGTGTGTGTTGTATGTGTGCCCGAATATAATGAAGAATTATGGGGCTGTTTGACCGCGGTGTACAGATGCTCCTGACTACTGTGGGTGCTTTTGCTGCCTTCAGCCTAATGACCATTGCTGTAGGAACAGACTACTGGCTGTATTCCAGGGGGGTTTGCAAAAGCAAGGCTGTGAGTGAAAATGAGACCAGCAAAAAGAACGAAGAAGTGATGACCCATTCTGGATTGTGGAGAACCTGCTGCCTTGAAGGTATTTTATCCACTCCTCCCCCATATATCCCATCGCTTTCTATTCACTCCATCCCTCATTCCCCCATGTTTATTGTGTATGGGAGACTGATGGCCGAACATGGGATGAATAGCAAAATGACTCCCCTCAATGGTGCTGTTTGACGCATTCTGCATCTTTCCCCTTTCCACCATCCAGCTTCCCGTTAACGTATTCTGCAGTAGGGTAACATGCTGAATACTATATGTTTTTCCACCCCCAAAAAATCAATAGCACGAATTAATCAGGGGTATTTTAGTAAACCAAAAGGGCATCATTGGAGGAGTATGTCATTATTCACACATGGGGACCTTTGAATGAGGAATCAGTCTGGTGGTTAATGAAATATTAATTTCATTTTTTTTTATTTTAAAGGGGAATTCTGTTCTGTTTTGCAGGATTGTTTTTACTAGCTTTTTTTTATTGCAATGAGAAAGGAAACAGCCATTTTGGGTGTGTCAGAATTAATGCTTATCAAAGACAAAATGGGTACATGTTTTCTTTTTAGGTTTATGTCTGCGTCTTTGTAATAAATACAATTAAACCTGCCTCCCCCCCCCAACAAATCCCAATCCCACCCAGGAAAAGCCATTCCCAAATTGGAAAGGAACCTGTTCGATTGGGGTAGCACAAGCAGGGAGGAGAAATTAAAATTAAAGCATTGGAAGGGAAAATTTAAGGGACAATAGAAGGAACGAATATTCCCAGTGTTTTAACAGCAGTGAATGATTTTGTAAAATCAGGATGCATTTTGCATCTTGAAACATGCACCGGTTGAAGGAAGGATTACTTCAAAAGAATTTATGTTCCACATTCCAACACAATGACAAAATACTTCGGGAGATTAAAAACCCCCTTTGTGTCTGGGCTGCATTATAATGATGGTCTCTCGGGTTCACAGGAGCTGCTTTTTAATATATATATGTATATATAGAATTAATTATTGAAACCGATCAGATGAATTGGGGTTTGACGGGGCGGATTTACATCCCTGGGTGGCGCAATTTCACCAATTACAGGTTGGAATGCAGTGGGGTGGGTTCGATTCTTAATCTGGGGTGGGGTGAGTCTTACTGCAATAAATAGAGAGTTGCAAACATTAATATCCACTGGGATAAATCATCTTGTTATCAAACATAAGTGAGTGAATTGTGTGTTCATATTCTCCTTTTGGCTGTAACCTCCCTGTGGTCAAAATTCCCCCCACCAACTTTTTAAAGAGGCAAATATTATATAGAATTCAGCCTTAAAATACACTGCTAAAAAAAAGTAATGACGTCACCACACTTGTCATTTAAAAGCCAAATATGACTCATACTGGTTGTAAACTAAGGTGCCCAGGATTTTCTTTAAAATTGTCATTTTAGTCCATTTAAATATATGTCAAAACTCCATCCACAGATCAGATGTTCTGTTGCTATGTTAATCTTTTTATTTATATATGATAAAAAGATCTTTTTTTAAAGACCTGAGTTGGGTTCAACCTTTTTTTTTGGTCAACATAATTGTCACTCCCAGCAAGGCACAAGATCGAACTCCTTAACTCAGGTGGTCCTGCTAGAAACTCTTCAAGATTTAACTGGCCCCAGAGTTTGTGAAGATCCATTTTGTCTGAAGTTTGTGATTAAAAATAAAATAATATTTAGCATCAAAGTTTCACCAAATGCAAAGTTGTTGTGTTTGGGAAGTGGGGCAGAATATGTTCAATTGAAAATACCTTTGAGAGGTAGCTTTCAGAGGACAGGACTTTGCAGTCTCCCTTCTTCAGTATTGTTACAGCCCAGAATCAAAGAGCTTAGCATAATTGGTTTAAAAGCCTTCAGGTGTTACAAAGGTGTTTTTCACAATTTTCTGCTAATTGGTGTCAGTAGGTAATAGGCTTCAGTGAGTGAGAACAGTGGGCAATAGAATTGAAACTAGTGTCTGCTTATCCCCAGAAATAGAGAACAACCTTTCTGAGCAAGCTCGGTGCTTACAAAAGGTTCAACACCTTCCTATTTCACTTTTAAATTTAACGTTGATTAAAAATCTGATGTTTCCTGTTTACAGTCTTACACTTTACAGAAAGTGGAGTTAAGCCCCCAATACTGGCTAATCTTGAGTTATTTTTGTACCCTCTTTAGGTAAATGTTTACCAGCATTGGACTTTAATCCTTTGTTTCAATTTTCAAAAGAAAATGATGGGTTTGTTGTGTTAAATGAACACGATTGTCCATATTCTGGCATATAAAAGATGCCCTGGATTTCTCTTGTAACTGTTATCCTCTGATGTTGGTCTATTGGATTTTCTTAGATGTATGTTTAATGTTCATTGTAGCTTTGCATAAATGATGTGGTTCCTGTCTTGTTGAATATTATAAATTACCTGTTCATGGGACACTCTTCATATCTCTATTGTTTTATGAGCTTTCTATGTGAAACAGATGGGTTTTAATAAGTTGGTTGAATGCTCAGTGTTGGACTTGTGGCTTTTGGATGGATGTGTTATATATCCAGGTATTCCTGTCGCCACCAACCCACAAGCTAGTTCATGATCTTTTCTATTATGTAAATTCTGCAGTTCAATCTTATGAATTGCCTCTGTTGATCAAACTCTGTCAAGAGTTCAGTCTTGATGGGATGAACCTGTTAAAGGCGTTTTGTGCCACAATGCAAAAAAAAATCTGAATATTCACCAATGGGCTCCATCCATTAGGTGTGAATAATGGTGTCACTGCCCGTAATAGTCATGTGTCATTTTTGTTAAAATTTGGGGCCCAATTGTCAGTCTCACTCATTGAGGTCAGAATTAATGGCTGGTGTCGGAAATAGGAAGTAGTCACTGATGCTAAAGGGACACTTTTCGGAGATTGGAACACACTCTTCGACAGGACAGTATAGAGGGAGCTTTACTCTGTATCTAACCCCATGCTGTACCTGTCCTGGGGGGACAGTATAGAGGGAGCTTTACTCTGCATCTAAACTGTGCTGTACTGGACAGCCAAAATGCAGTATGTTCCATTTCCAACAGTAATATCCTACAGCTGATAAACATGAAATTCACAACAATAATTGCAAGAATGAAACAGGAAGTTATGACCTGATCCATTGTGATAAGTCAGAATTCCATCTTTTGAAGACAGGCTATTGATGGTCATGATTTTAGTTCTGTCACTATTTGCAATGTTGCGATAAGATGGCTGCTTTTGGCGGAAAAACATACATATTCAGTACTTCGGAAAAGATGATGTTGTCGGAACGGGATTTGTAAATAAGTAGTGTTTAAATATAAATCAGCCAGATAGAAATACTTAAAGGGAAGGAACATTCTCCTGAATTTAACATAAACCTAAATGTTACCAAGGGAGATATCTGTACACATGGGAGCATCAATCAGCCATGCATTGCTTGCTGTGTACTCTGCCTTAACTCTCTTGGCAGCCTGAGAAGAGACATCTTGTATTGAAAGCTTTCCCTGATGTGACGCCATCAGGTTCAGTTCGATTGATGTCATGACTGTGGGGGCAGTGGGCTCTGGGAGGCATTTGAATGGATCTCTGTGACATCATTTCTGGGGGTGGGTGGGGTTCCATACGAAATAGCTCCCATTAACCAGATACAGAACACAGCAACAAGTGGTGATCGAGAAAGCCAGCGTACGTACAGTCCATTTGTAACATTTAGGATTATCTACAAGTTTTGTTCAGATCATTCCTTTCCCAAAGAAGCTGGAAGCTGTTATGATAAAGAGAATAACCCAGTGCAAGTGATGGAGTGAGTATTGGCCATCTCGCTCCTACCTGGGAGACCTTCATGAGTCCCTCATCCCTGCTGGGATATGGTTTAAAGGGATACAGTAGCTTAGTGTTTATGTTACTAGACTAGAAATCCGGAGGCCTGGATGAATAATCCTGAGGCACGAGTTCAAATCCCACCACGCCAACAGTGGAATTTAAATTCAGTTAATTAAATAAATCTGGAATAAAAGGCTAGTGTCAGTAATGGGGACCATAAAACTACCAGATTGTTGTAAAGTCCCATCTAATTCACTAATGCCCTTTAGGGGAGGAAATCTGCCGTCCTTACCCAGTCTGGCCTACATGTGACTCCAGACCTGCAGCAATGTGGCTGACTCTTGATTCTTAACTTCTCTCTGGAAATGGCGTAGTGAGCTACTCAGTTGTATAAGGATGAGTAATAAATGCTGGCCTGGCCAGGGACACTCACAAATAACTCTCTGCATGAATAAAAAAAACTCAGGGCGAGTGATAGAGTTTTTATTGACCAGCTGTAATCTGGCTGGGAGATCGCCACTGCTTACTCACCTGTTGCCAGTCTTTTCAATGCTGGAAAGAGCTTTAGTTGTCACGTTAATGGTGAGTTTTCCTTCGACTCTGCCATGTTTCCTCTTGCTGCCATCTTTTTTGTTGTTGTTATTTTTCTCCCTGTAACTCTCCTCGCTTGTTCCTTCCTCGTCCGGATTCTGCCCATCCAGTCTCACCAGTAGGCATTGGGTGATGTACCCCCACCAACTCCAATTGCTCCATTGGCGGATGTGACTGGCCTCCACTTTGCAGCCAGTCCTACGATCATTCTAGCACTGAGCCTCCTTCAGCTCAGTTTAAGATATGCACCAAACACGCTGCTGTGATATTAACCTGGTCATTATGGAGCTTGTTTGATCGCATTGTTGGGTCAGACAGGAAATTCCCACAGTCTCCTGAGATATTGCCCCTCTGTTTTTTTTTGCCTCTCCCAGGGGATTGTGGAGTGGGAAGGGAGCAGGAGAGAGAGGACAGGAGTGATGACATGCAGAGTTTGCACCATCCCAGGACAGGCACAATGTACCTGTTCTGAAAGAAAGAACCTGCATTTCTGTAGCGCCTTTTACGACCTCAGGACATCCTAAAGTGCTTTACAGTCAATGAAGTACTTTTGAAATGTAGTCACTGTTGTAATGTAGGGAACGCTGCAGCCAATTTGTGCACAGCAAGATCCCACAAACTATAATGTGATAATGACCAGCTAATCTGTTTTAATGATGTTGGCTGTGGGATAAATACTGGCCCCAGGACACCAGGGAGAACTCCCCAGCTCTCTTCAACATGGCCACAGGATCTTTTACGTCCACCTGAGAGGATTAATGTCCCAGCCAAAAGATGGCACCTCCAACAGTGCAGCACTCCCTCAGTACTGCACCGAGAGTGCCAGCCCAAATTTATATGCTCAAATCCCTGGATGGGACATGAACCCACAAGCTTCTGACTCAGAGATGAGTTCAACCCACGGAGCCACATATTGCCTGCACTTTAAATGATTTAATTGGCTGTGAGCACTATAGGACGTCTTGAGGGTGTGAAAGGTGCTGTGGAAATTCACATCCTTTACTTTATCTGCCCTTTTTTCATTCTGTATATATATGTGTATACACATACACAGATATATATATCTCCCATATATATGTCCAGTGGTTAATGTTCCTGAGTGAGGTTAAGCCCACTGACATCGCCAAGACAACAGAGTAATGGCTTCATGGCTGATTTCTTTGCCGTGTTATGAGCTTGGAAGTATTGATGTGGGAAGTAGATGCACAAGCAATTGTAAAAGGATGAAACCTTGCTGATGAACTCAACAACAATGTCTTACATTTATATAGCACCTTTCAGTGTAATAAAATAACCCAAGGCATTGCACAGGAGCAACGATCCAGCAAAACTTGCCACTGAGCTCAATAAGGAGATATCAGGACAGATGAGGAAAAGCTTGGCAAAACAATAGGTTTTAAGGAGCACCTTAAAGGAGGAAAGAGAGACCGAGAGGTTTAGGGACAGAATTCCAGAGCTTAGGACCCAGACATCTGCCAGTGGTGGAGTGCAAGGGGCCAGAATTGGAGGAGCAGAGATATTTTGGAGTGGGGCTGGAGGAGATTACAGAGATAGGGAGGGGTGAGGCCATGGAGGGATTTGAAAACAAGGGTGAGAATTGTAAATTGAGGTGTTACAGGAGCAGGAGCCAATATGGGTCAGCGATGGCAGTGTGAACGGGATTTGATGCCTGTTAGGATATGGACAGCAGTTTTGGATGAGCTCCAATTTATGGGATGGCAGTTCGGCCAGGACGAGACAACTAATAAAAACAAGGAGCTCATCAAAATGGGAGGAAAATAAACAGAATTTCAGAAATGCTGGGAATTCACAGCGATCTGTTTGTTAGCCTCCAATATCAGCAGGAGGCAGTTGAGGGGACAGCTGCAAGTTTGCCAACCTAGGTCTATTTCATGGGATCCCATGAATTTTAAAACTGCTATTCTTCATCTCGGTTAATGGAGGGTGTGTTTTGACTGCTTGGAAATTTTCCTCAGTGTATAATTTACTGACCTTTAGAGACAGAATTAGGAGTGGTTGGATCAACTTTTTCAATCTTTGTAGTAAAACCTTGGGATCAAATCTTGTACAAGCTTGATTTTTTCTGTGAGAAACAGGGACTGATGTCAATAACAGCTCTACCCTATTTCTAAGCATTTTGTGTCAATAAAAGATGGACTCTACTTTGTAAACAAAATAGAATGCACATTGTTCAGAGGACTCAATTTAATGGTTGATTGCTGAGTCCTTGGGTTTACAGTAAAGCCTAGTTGATGGTTCTTTTTAAAAAATTCATTCATAGGATGTGGACATCACTGGCTTTGCCAGCATTTATTGCCAATCCCTAATTGCCCTTGAGAAGGTGGTGGTGAGCTGCCTTCTTGAACCGCTGCAGTCCAGTCTTGGATTGTAAGGTCTGGCAGTAGGATGTGAGGATACATTAAGAGGTTACTCCCCTGTCATCGTAATAAGGCTAAGGTGGTGGTGTTGTCATAACAGTGAACTGTTTATACAATTTGCCTTTTTAAAGAATATTTATCAACAGAGAGTGGTCCTAAAGGAAGAGTGCTAAATTGGGGGAAGGCCAACTATACCAAAATTCGGCAGGAGCTGGGGAATGTAAATTGGGTGCAGCTGTTTGAAGGTAAATCCACATGTGATATGTGGGAGGCTTTTAAAGAGAGGTTGATTAGCGTGCAGGAGAGACATGTTCCTGTGAAAATGAGGGATAGAAATGGCAAGATTAGGGAACCATGGATGACAGGTGAAATTGTGAGACTAGCTAAGAGGAAAAAGGAAGCATACATAAGGTCTAGGCGGCTGAAGAAAGACGAAGCTTTGGAAGAATATCGGGAATGTAGGACCAATCTGAAACGAGGAATTAAGAGGGCTAAAAGGGGTCATGAAATATCTTTAGCAAACAGGGTTACGGAAAATCCCAAAGCCTTTTATTCATATATAAGGAGCAAGAGGGTAACTAGAGAAAGGATTGGCCCACTCAAGGACAAAGGAGGAAAGTTATGCGTGGAGTCAGAGAAAATGGGTGAGATTCTAAACGAGTACTTTGCATCGGTATTCACCGAGGAGAGGGACATGACGGATGTTGAGGTTAGGGACAGATGTTTGATTACTCTAGGTCAAGTCGGCATAAGGAGGGAGGAAGTGTTGGGTATTCTAAAAGGCATTAAGGTGGACAAGTCCCCAGGTCCGGATGGGATCTATCCCAGGTTACTGTGGGAAGCGAGAGAGGAAATAGCTGGGGCCTTAACAGATATCTTTGCAGCATCCTTAAACACGGGTGAGGTCCCGGAGGACTGGAGAATTGCTAATGTTGTCCCCTTGTTTAAGAAGGGTAGCAGGGATAATCCAGGTAATTATAGACCGGTGAGCCTGACGTCAGTGGTAGGGAAGCTGCTGGGGAAGATACTGAGGGATAAGATCTATTCCCATTTGGAAGAAAATGGGCTTATCAGTGATAGGCAACATGGTTTTGTGCAGGGAAGGTCATGTCTTACCAACTTAATAGAATTCTTTGAGGAAGTGACAAAGTTGATTGATGAGGGAAGGGCTGTAAATGTCATATACATGGACTTCAGTAAGGCGTTTGATAAGGTTTCCCATGGTAGGCTGATGGAGAAAGTGAAGGCGCATGGGGTCCAAGGTGTACTAGCTAGATGGATAAAGAACTGGCTGGGCAACAGGAGACAGAGAGTAGCAGTGGAAGGGAGTTTCTCAAAATGGAGACGTGTGACCAGTGGTGTTCCACAGGGATCCGTGCTGGGACCACTGTTGTTTGTGATATACATAAATGATTTGGAGGAAAGTATAGGTGGTCTGATTAGCAAGTTTGCAGATGACACTAAGATTGGTGGAGTAGCAGATAGTGAAGGGGACTGTCAGAGAATACAGCAGAATATAGATAGATTGGAGAGTTGGGCAGAGAAATGGCAGATGGAGTTCAATCAAGGCAAATGTGAGGTGATGCATTTTGGAAGATCCAATTCAAGAGTGAACTATACAATAAATGGAAAAGTCCTGGGGAAGATTGATGTACAGAGAGATTTGGGTGTTCAGGTCCATTGTTCCCTGAAGGTGGCAACGCAGGTCAATAGAGTGGTCAAGAAGGCATACGGCATGCTTTCCTTCATCGGACGGGGTATTGAGTACAAGGGTTGGCAGGTCATGTTACAGTTGTATAGGACTTTGGTTCGGCCACATTTGGAATACTGCGTGCAGTTCTGGTCGCCACATTACCAAAAGGATGTAGATGCTTTGGAGAGGGTGCAGAGGAGGTTCACCAGGATGTTGCCTGGTATGGAGGGCGCTAGCTATGAAGAGAGGTTGAGTAGATTAGGATTATTAGAAAGGCGGAGGTTGAGGGGGGACCTGATTGAGGTGTACAAAATCATGAGAGGTATAGACAGGGTGGATAGCAAGAAGCTTTTTCCCAGAGTGGGGGATTCAATTACTAGGGACACGAGTTCAAAGTGAAAGGGGAAAAGTTTAGGGGGGATATGCGTGGAAAGTTCTTTACGCAGAGGGTGGTGGGTGCCTGGAATGCGTTGCCAGCGGAGGTGGTAGATGCGGGCACGATAGCGTCTTTTAAGATGTATCTAGACAGATACATGAATGGGCAGGAAGTAAAGAGATACAGACCCTGAGAAAATAGGCGACATGTTTAGATAGAGGATCTGGATCGGCGCAGGCTTGGAGGGCCGAAGGGCCTGTTCCTGTGCTGTAATTTTCTTTGTTCTTTGTTTATCCATGTGTTGTGCAGGACACTCTTTTTAATAATGCAATGTTACTGAAGACAAAATGGTCCAATATTCAAACCTCATGGGTGAATCAGATGGGTTACCTATGGATATTTTGTAAATAATTCCTATCCATCTCTGTTGCAGATCAATGGTTCAGAGATAGACCAGAAGGAGGCAGGTCTTGCTGAATATGAACTCATTTTCTCATTTACTTTTGAGTGCATCATATTTGTGGGGTGGTGCAGTGGTTAGCACCACAGCCTCACAGCTCCAGCGACCCGGGTTCATTTCTGGGTACTGCCTGTGCAGAGTTTGCAAGTTCTCCCTGTGACCGTGTGGGTTTCCGCCGGGTGCTCCGGTTTCCTCCCACAGCCAAAGACTTGCAGGTTGATAGGTAAATTGGCCATTGTAAATTACACCCTAGTGTAGGTAGGAGAATGGTGAGCATGTGGTAGGGAATATGGGATTAATGTAGGATTAGTATAAATGGGTGGTTATTGGTCAGCGCAGACTTGGTGGGCCGAAGGGCCTGTTTAAGTGCTGTATCTCTCTATGACTCTATGATATTAACCCTGTTCATTGCTTGCTGTCTCAGTAACCATGTTTATACCAAGAGTTTATTGTGAACTAGCCGGGGTGCTGTAATGTTTTGTATTGCAACACTTGGCCTTTATTGTGTATAAAATGTACAGCTAGATTCCAACAAATATGTAACTAGTTTAACAAGAAAAATTCTACCCAGCTTGGGGTTAAACTTGGATCAAGATCCTGTGTTTGCTACTCATCTTTACTAGTTACCCCCTCGACTAATACAACACTTTTTATGATGATATGATCTTCTATGGGAGATTTTTCTTTGTATATGAAAGGTGACTGACGTGAGTGTGTGATATAGAAAAATGTGTTAGCAGAAGTAAACAAGAGAGCATGTTTTGGCTCGGTGGAGATTATCCATTGAGGTGTGTCGAAATCCGTCATTCTTTATAATGGGAATGACTGGAAAATAGTTTGATCTGATTGCAGACTATCTATCTTCATGGATTTCAGAATCTAGTAGAATCTCCTGTGTCTGTTACAGTGGAGTTCCCTGTCCCATCCCACCCATCATGGATAATGGAAACTGGCTGACAATTAAGTATCCACAAATATTGGCCTTGTCTTTCACACAAACTTCATGATGAGGGTGTGAAGATTAGCGTAGTACAAATAAGAAAAGCTGTAAAGAGTCTTTCTTGACCTGTGAGAAGGATCTACATTGGCTCCCGGTCCAACAATGCCTCGAATTTAAAATTCACATCCTTGTGTTTATCACATCCTCGCCTCCTCACTATCTCTGTAATCTCTAACCTTACAACACTCTGAGATCTTTGCACTCCTCCAATTCTGGCCTCTTGTGCATCGCCCAACATCCTTCACCCCACCATTGATGACTGTTCCTGCAGCCATCTAGGCCCCAAAATCTAGATTTCCCTCCCTAAACCTCTCCACCTCTCTCCTGAAAACCTACGTTTTTGCTCAAATTATGAATATTGGCCAAGACACCGGGGATAACTCCCCTGCTCTTCTTCGAAATAGTGGCTGTGTGATCTTTTACATCCACCTGAGAGGGCAGACAGGGCCTCGGTATAACATCTCATCCAAAAACGGGACCTCCAACAGTGCAGCACTCTCTCAGTAGTGGGACTGGGAGCATCTGCATAAATAATGGACTCAAGTCTCTGGAATGTAAAACTGAGTATCAGGGTCAAACACTCCCAGTTCAGCTGTGCCTTATCCGAATTGGCAGTTCCTAGGGAAGTGCCATACATCTGCTCCATGTCTAGCAATGACCAAACTGATTCAGGAACTTGCTTGAAACCCCTCATTTATTCTTTTTTTGACACAAAATATCCTGGTAAACAAATGTTGATTAGAAAATAATGGTGGATTGTTCAGAAATTAGGGTGTTGCCCTTGAGATGAGAGTGAGTTGAAAGGTCCGTTCCCCAAAACTAAACAGAGCTGCACTTCTGACACCAATCATCGAAACATCTGGATCAACGCCAGCAGCAGTAGTACATTATAAGATCACTTTTTGCAGCTATTTAGTCCACCCCTATTGAACGGTAAGGACCATACTCTCAGTTTGAAAAAATAAATATATCTGGAAATAAAAAGCTGGGGTCAGTAAAAGTGCCGATGAACCCAACTGGTTCATTAATGTCCTTCAGGGAAAGGAACCTGCTGACCCGTACCCGGTCTGGGCCAATATGTGACTCCCGTCCCACATCAATGTGGTTGACTCTTAACTGCCTTCCGAAATGGCTTAGCAAGACATTCAGTTGTATCAAACCTCTACCAATGGCTCAATACCACCTTCTCAAGGGGCAACTGGGGATAGGCGATAAATGTTGGCCTTGCCAGCGATGCACACGTCCCGAGAATTCATTTTTGAAAAGGTCTCAGCATGTGTGAGTGGCTCAGTACCACGTTGTCTTCCAATATTGCTCGGATACCTTGGATTCTCTTAATAAGGTGGTTAATTGTCAGATAAAGGTTACTTTAGTTTTAGAAAGGTATGGCATTGTATTTTACCTTTTGAAAGCAAATAGAGTAACTGTAATTCTGACCCACCCCCTATTCCCCAGGTACAGATTACTGAATCAATTAGAAACATTGAGCTCCTGTTAAGATTAAGTTTTCTTTAATTGGAAAATTCAGCTAATTTATGAGGAGATGTCCATATTTCAAGGAAGAGGCCCTGGATTTACTGAGACCTGAGAGTCTCCGGTCATGCCGTGAGCCTGGGTTTAGCAGTGAGTCTTCAGCCAGAGTTTATCCCCAGCTTTACTATTGGTAATGGAGTCTTCAGTCATTCATCACTTTACTCTGGATCTCCCTGCTTCCTGGTCCTTCCCCTACTAAGGCCCTAAAATTCCACCATTTGCATTGGCACTTCTGCTGGATAGCCTGTACTGTAGTCTGCCACCTTAACCCTGTTTCTATCCACCTCCTTGGTTGCTTACTGAGAACGAACCCAACAAGACACAAACTGGGTGGGCTGCTTACCTTAAGCAAAGCTTCTAATCCCACACCCCTTCCATCGTGGAGACCGCCTATTTCTGCCTCTGTAGAAATTGCCAATCTGCATTCTTTCCTTGTTCCCACTGTTGCCCAAACCCTAATCGTGCCTCCAGCCTCTACCTCCTCAGCATTCCCCTTTAGGCCTCCCATGGTCCATCTTATCCAAACCTCAACGTGTCCAACACTCTCTCACCTGTCCCTATCCTGCAGTACATTCTGCTCAGTTATTGCTTCTGTCCCGGTCAGCTGTTGTAATGTAGGAAATGCCGTAGCAAATTGGTGCTCAGCAAGATCCCACAAACAGCAATAAGATAAATAACCAGTTTGGTGATGTTGGCAGAGAGATAATTATTGCCCAGGACACCAGGAGGACTGCCCTGCTCTTCCTTGAAAGAGTGGCAGGGGATCTTTGACATCCACCTGAGAGGGCAGTTTAATCTCTCATCTGAAAGACGGCACCTCCGGCAGTGCAGCACTCCTTCAGTACTGCCTTAGAATGTCAGCCTAGATTTTGTGCTCCAGCATCTGGAGTGGGACACGAACCCACGTTCTTCTGACGGGGAGGTGAGAGATGCTACCCACTGAACCACAGCTGACACCTTGGGGAATCGGTGGATAATTAGAGAATGAAATGTATAATGTGTCCAATACAGGATGAAGGACAAAGGGACAAGCAGAGAGGAGCCACATGGGCTCTGGAGACTCTGCAATCCATACCGTCAAACATTTGATTTGTCCTAAATACCATTTAGTTGCTTTGTAGCTTCTCTCTCTGCCTGTACAGAGGATACAAAGAACTGAGCTACTGTGTGTCCAGCTGTTGTGACTATAACTCAGGACTGAAGGTAATTTGGGGACAAGGGGGAGAAAATTGCATCAAATTTAAACTGAGATTCAAGCCTACAGCTTAAGGTTGTCAACTCTGTCTGAATGTAATCCTGGAGGTTTCATGTCATGACCTCCCACCCCCACACTCCACCCATTGGTCACCCAATGTGTCCATCCTCATAGCATCCTGCCTTCCCACAGCCAATTGGAAAGCGAACAGATTGGATGCTTCCTGACTGGCAGTCAAACAGACCCTTCTTTCCCATTCACAAGTGATTCCTGGTGATCCAGGGAAATCCTGGAGGGTTGGCAACCCCTGCTGCGGTTTCATCCCCAGGGACTGTGGTGAGGAGGATGTTACACAGCCTTGGAATTACTGTGGATGAAGGTTTGGGGTCACTAGGTGGGAGCATGGGTTAGATATGAAGGTAGGATGGTATCTGCCAAATCTCTGCATCCAACTCTCCATCTAAGAAAGCTCCAGGGAGCTCAGTTTTGCAAAGTTATCCTTCAGGGCATTGCTGTTCCCTCTGCTTTAATGCAAGCTGCAACATATTGCTTGAACGGGTTAATGGATTCAGTTAAACAGCAGAGGGAGGAAGGGGTCCAAACAATTTGTTAGTGGGGTTATTTTAAGCTAATTCACCAGGTGGGAACCCTAATGGATCAGGTGGAGCATGTGTTTCCACCCCACCCAGTATTAATCTCCACTCATTTCAAAAATGTCGGAAAGTGTGAACTTGTCCGCTTTGGAAGGAAAAATAGAAAAGCAACATATTTAAATGGAAAGAGATTGCAGAACTCTGAGATGCAGAGAGATCTGGGTGTCCTAGTACACAAAACACAAAAGGTTAGTATGCAGATACAGCAAGTGATTAAGAAGGCAAGTGCAATGTTGTAATTTATTGCAAGGGGAATGGAATATAAAAGTAGAGAAAAGAGCAAAATACTGCAGATGCTGGAACTCTGAAATGAGAACAGAAAGTGTTGGAATACTCAGCAGGACTGGCATCATCTGTGTAAAGAGAAACAGAGTTAACCTTTCAGGTGGGTCACAGACCTGTTTCTCTCTACACAGATGCTGCCAGACCTGCTGAGTATTTCTGGCACTTTCTGTTTTCGTAAACGTAGAGATGTTTTGTTACAGTTGTACAGGGCATTGTCGAGACCACATCTAGAGTATTGCTTACAGTGGTGAGACCACATCTAGAGTATTGCTTACAGTGGTGAGACCACATCTAGAGTATTGTGTACAGTTTTGGTCTCCTTACTTAAGGAAGGATATAATTACATTGGAAGCAGTTCAGAGAAGGTTCACGTGACTGATTCCTGGGATGAGAGTGTTATCATGAGGAAAGGCTGGATAGGTTGGGTCTGTATTCATTGGCGTTTAGAAGGATGAGAGGTGATCTTACTGAAACATATAAGATCCTAAGGGGACTTGATAGGCTAGATGTTGAAAGGATGTTTTCTCTTGTGTGAGAGACTAAAACTAGGTAGCACAGTTTAAAAATAAGGGGTCTCCCATTTAAGAGAGAGAAGGGGATAAATGTTTTATCACAGAAGGTTCTGAGTCTGTGGAATTCTCTTCCCCAGAGAACAGAGGTAGGGTTGTTGAATGTTTTCAAGGCAGAGGTAGACAGATTTTTTAGTTTAGTTTAGAGATACAGCACTGAAACAGGCCCTTCGGCCCACCGAGTCTGTGCCGACCATCAACCACCCATTTATACTAATCCTACACTAATCCCATATTCCTACCACATCCCCACCTGTCCCTATATTTCCCTACCACCTACCTATACTAGGGGGAATTTATAATGGCCAATTTACCTACCGACCTGCAAGTCTTTTGGCTTGTGGGAGGAAACCGGAGCACCCGGAGAAAACCCACGCAGACACAGGGAGAACTTGCAAACTCCACACAGGCAGTACCCAGAATTGAACCCGGGTTGCTGGAGCTGTGAGACTGCAGTGCTAACCACTGCGCCACTGTGCCGCCCAAGATTCTTGACAAACAAGGGAGTCAAAGGGTATCGGGGGTATGCAGGCAAGTGGAGTTGTGTCCACAAACAGATCAGCCATGATCTTATAGAATGGCAGAGCAGGCTTGAGGGGCCGAATAGCCTACTCCTGCTCCTAATTTGTATGTTCGTATGCAATAGAGTAGTGTGTAAAACCAATGTTTCTGTCAGTTTCCCAATGGGTGGTTAGATCAAAATTACCCAGTCAGTATTGCCAACAGCAGTCTCTAAGGTTAGAGAACCCATCTTAAAATTTGCATCCTTGTTTTCGAATCCTCTCTAAAGTCTTCGTCCCCCTCCCCTCCGCTCCCCCTACCATCCCTGCAACCTTCCAATATCTCTGCGCTTCCCCAATTCCAGCATCTTGCACATCCCTGATTTTAATCGCTCCACCATTGGCGGCCATGCCTTCAGCCGCCAAGGCCCTAAGTTCTGGAATTCTCTCCCTAAATTTCTGCACCTTTCCATCCTCCTTTAAGATGCTCCTTAAATCCTACCTCTTTGACCAAGCTTTTGGTCACCTGTCCTAATATCTCCGAATCTGGTTCGGTGTTAAATTCTACTTTATAATCACTCAACGGAAGTGCCTTGGGATGTTCTAATATGTTAAAGGCACTATATAAATGCATGGTTGTTATAATCTCTAGTTTATTCTATTAGGTAATATGGTGAGGTGGGGCCAGTGATCTCAGAGTGGAGAAAGGCCAACTTTTTAACAAAGCACATGCCACTGACTAAGTGATCCTGATTTGAAACTCCATCCCCCCACTCAGACCAGCGGGAATGGTGCGTGGGAGGTGTTTACATTTTAAAATTCTACCACCCAACTCCAATCCATTGACTTCCCAACTGTTTAAATCATTACAAACATCAAAATCCGGCCCATTGCAAGGCTGACAAAGGCATTACAAATGCAACACCATTGACATCGTGATATAGAATGAGCTGTTGGTTGAGGCAGTTCTGAGCCAGTGGCTGCTGAGAGGTGCCAACTGGCCAAAGTAATTTACAGATCTGTTCCTTATCAGCCAGGAGAAGGAACACTGCTACAGCTTCCTATACCCCCACCACATCACCATCACCACCACCCCCTCAACTTCCGATCTCACTGAAACCTCCCCTCCTTTCCCCATGGGTCCCTGGCTGTAGCCTCCAACCTCTAAATTCCCACCCCCACCCACTGGCCAAGCAGTCAATCTGGCTGGTTGACAGAGCGGACCCTGCATTGAAATGAGGCCCTGGCCATTAAGATCAGCAATACCTCCATATCCCCGGGTTCTTTACTTGCTACCAGGCTCCCAGCTACCCTTCCCATTAATATCTGGGTGCGAGGAGTCTGAGGAAACCTCTCCTGGAGGGAGTGACTTCCCACCAGGAGCGGGTGGTCATGAAGAAGGCTCCAAAACAAATTGATGCCGCATTTGAAGGGAAGCTATGGTGAGGCTGTGAAGATTTTGTTTCTCTGTAGACGAGCTTTGTAAGTGTTTATACACCCCATGCAGAATCCAATCTGATTCACACCTCACTGTTCAAGCACAATAAACGCAGATGTTTGCATGAGATTTTCAGCTCTGTGTAAACAGACTTGGTGCAGGAATTAACAGTTGGCTATGAGTGTATCACTTCAACGTCACGTTCAAGTAACTGCAGAAAACAAAATGCAAGTGTCTAGAATGGGAGATTTTATTTTGGAATAACCACCCAGCTATGCAGTAAGTGTTGGGAATGCACAGAATGTTGGTCAACATCTGAAAGAGATTCTCATCAGAACTGGACGCACAGACTGGGCTCTCCCAGGTTGCAGAACTGACCAGTCCAAGAAATGTAACTTACCTCTCTTTTGCTTTTGACGGCTTGTATTTATCTAAAGCCTTTAACAAAGTAAAATATCCCAAGGAGCTTCACAGAAGCGTTATCTGACAAAATTTGACACCGGGCCACATAAGGAGTTCTAGGGAATGTGACCAAAGGCTTGGTCCAAGAGATAAGTTTAAAGATGTGTCTGAAAGGAGGGGATAGAGGCGGAGAGGTTTAGGGAGGGAATTTCAGAGCTTAGGCCCCAGGCAGCTGAAGGCACGGCCGCCAATGGTGGGCTGATGAAAATTAGAGATGTGTAAAAGGCCGGAATCGGAGGAGCGCAGAGATCTCGGAGGGTTGTGGGGCTGGAGGAGGTTACAGAGATAGGGAGGGAGCGAGGCCTTTGGAGGGATTTGAACGCAAGATCAGCAATCACAGGAGTTGTGGGTGAAAGGGACTTGGTGCTAGTTAGAATATGGGCAGCAGAGTTTTGGATCAAGTTTATGGATTGTGCAAGATGGGAGTCAGGCCAGGCGTGTGTTGGAATAGTGGAGTGTGGATAAAACAAAGGCACAGATGAGAGTTTCAGCAGCAGATGAGCTGAGGCAGGGGCAGGGGCAGTGACAGCTGCAGACTGACCTGTTGCGTATTTCTGGCATTCTGTTTTGTTTTCACTCAGACCCTCTAAAAGCTTTTGCAAAGAGGTATTCAAGGGACAGAATAACTGATCAAAAATCTTTCCCTTACCCTTACCCTTAAACTGAACCAATGAGGTGCCTTCCTCTAAAACGTATGTAATTTTGGACCACAGTCCACTTTCTTCGATAAATACAGCACAAAAACAGGCCATTTGGCCCATTGTGGCTGTGCTAGATCTTTGAAAGAGCTATCCAATTAACCCCACTACCCTGCTTTTTCCCCATGGCCCTGCAAATACTTTACTACATGTATTTATCCAATTCTCTTTTGAAAGTTACTATTGAATCCGCTTGCACCACCCTTTCAGGCAGCGCATTCCAGATCACAACAACTCACTGCTTAACACAAAAGTATTCCCCTCATTTCTCCTCTGGTTCTTTTTGATAATCACCTTAAATCTGTGTCCTCTGGTTACCATCTCTCCTGTCACTGGAAACAGTTTCTCCCTATTTCCTCCATCAAACTCCCTTCAAGATTTTGAACACCTCTATCAAACCTCCCCTTATCCTTCTCTGCTCTAAGGAGAGCAATTCTTTATAAGGCAGTCTGTCTCTTGCCAGCTGAGTGCCATAATTTAGACTCTCTCCAAATGCAGGCACAGTTGCAAACATTAATCAAATATCCATTCAGCGCTCCGCAGCAATGCAACATAAGACAAGATATCGGACTGAACAGCATGGTTGCAGATGCATTGCCAGTGCTTCATTGAGTGCTGTAATGCATCAGTGAGGTATCAGCACTCATCCTTTATCGGAACTCTGTCAAGTGTTGGGGAGGGTGGGCAAGGTAAAAAAGACATTAAACGTATCACTGTAAATCTGTCAGCTTGGGTCTGATTGATGAGTTACTGCACTGCTGGTGTAACTGATTTGAAATATGGAATCTGCAGAGCAGCTTAACTTAATTAGATTTGGCCTGTAGTAATTAGTGTTTCTTGGTTTACTCAGCCATGGATCAGCGGGTTGCACTCTCACCTCTGAGTCAGAAGATTGAGTTCGAGCCCCAGTCCAGACACTTGAGTACATAATCTAGATTGACACTCCCAGTGCAGTACTGAGGGAGTGCTGCACTGTCTGAGGTGCAGCCTTTCAGACGAGACATTAAACCAAGGCCCCGTCTACCTCTCAGATGGAGGTTGAAGATCCCCATGCTATTGTTTCAAAGGAGGATAGGGGAATTCTCCCCGGTGACCTGACCAATATTTATTCAAACAGATGATTGGTTATTATCGCATTGCTGTTTCTGAGATCTTGCTGTGTGCAATTTGGCTGCTGCAGTTCCTACATTACAACAGTGACTACACTTCAAATGTACTTCACTGTCTGTAAAGCACTTTGGAACGTCCGGACGTCCTGAAAAGCACTGTAGACATGGGAGTCCTCTGTTTCTTTCTTACCAATGATCATGTTTACCACTCAATGGTTCTGGCAGGGTGGAAGGGGGAAGGTGTTAATTTCCTGGGTAAAAGTGAGCAACAAAGATCTTCAGCATTGCCAGCAGAGACCGGAGTTTAAGGGTGTGCTGTGTTGGTTTTAAAGTGTGCAGTGGGCCAGGTCCCTCACCACTGGCTGTACCTGGTAAATCTAGGCTAACGTGCCAAACCCAAGTCGGAGTACGTGGAATGCCGCAAAATTGCCATTAACAGCATCCGCTTTTGGTGGGGAGGTGGGCGGTGGGCTCAAGAATGGCAAAGGCCGTGCGCTCGGCTATCCTGCTGCAGGGTCTCGGTTCTCTTCTGGGAGCACAGCCTCGCTGCATCAGCCTGAAGGCCCATGCCACTCAATAAACATGTTCCAAAGAAAGCTTTCCAAACTGCTTCCAAGAAAGCTGATGGACATCGAGCAGCAAACAGGGCAGAGGTTTAGGCCTGGTGACCAAGAGAGGGTTTAAAAGAAAGAGGAAGCAAGGCAAAGTGATTTGACGTCCTGGAGATGTTGGTGATTTCCTTGGGAATCCCCTCTGAGGGAAGTTACCCCCATAAAAATGTCAGCACCTTCGGAAGGATGTAAGAACCTTGGAGGGGTGCAGTGCAGCGTGACCAGAATGATACCGGAGCTCAAAGTGTTAAATTATGAGAACAGGTTACACAGACTGGGCTTGTATTCCCTCGACTATAGAAGTTAAGGCGTGATCTAATTTGGATGATTACGATGATTAAAGGATTTGATAGGGCAAATAGAGAGAAACGATTTCCTCTGGTGGGTGAGTCCATAACAAGGGGACATAATCTTAAAATTCGAGCCAGGCCGTTCAGGGGTGATGTCAGGAAGCACTTCTTCACACAAAGGGAAGTGGAAATCTGGAAATCTCTCCCCCAAAAAGCTGTTGAGGATGGGGGTCAATAGAAAATTTCAAAACTGAGATTGATAGATTTTTGTTGGGGAAGGGGATTAGGGGTTCCGCAACCAAGCCTGATAGATGGAGTTAGGATACAGATCAGCCATGATCTAATTGAATGATGGAACAGATTGGAGGGGCTGAATGGCCTCTTCCTGTTCCTATGAAGGTCATTCAGCCCATTGTGTTCTGTGTTGTTCCTAGTTCCTTTCCTCTAATCCCATGTCCCCGCTCCTCCTTGCTTCCTTTTAAATATTTTTCTTTCTGTTTATCTAATCTCTTCTTAAATGTGCCCAATTCTGCCCCTGTGGTGAGGGATGTGAGCACTATTTTGCCTCCTGCTGGTGAAGATGCTGAGCATCTAATGAATCATAGGCCTTCCTCCCTCTGACATTGGCAGGGCAGCAGTGCTTGTTGGTCCACCAATGAACTCATAGCTTTCCCACTTGGGTTGATGCCAGCGTTGGCAAGAACCATCAACAGCTGGCACTGAGTATGAGTGAAGGTGGAGATAAGCAGAGAGAGTTGAGTAAAGGCCACTCGTTGCTGCAGGGAAGGGACAGCTTCCGGGAAAGATGAACTCAGCAATGAATAATTTCAAAACTTGCTTAGACAGGGAGAGATAACTGGAATCCAAAAATCTCCCAGCAGCTGCACAGAAAGTTTCAAAGTGTATTAATACTATTGGCTATCCGTCGCAGGCAAGGATGATCGTCTTCCGTCAGTCCGAAGATGGCTGATGAGGCCAATTCGGGATCTACAGACTTTTTGGCACGTAGGGCATTTTATGTCATGTGGGATGTCTGGCAGTGTATCATTCGTTCGGGTCATGGCTTGTTCTTTTTGCCGCTCTCGCTTTTCCTCTTCATTTTGTTGTCGTTGGGTCTCAAAATGCTGGGATCCTTCCCACAGACTCTGCCTCCATCTGGATCGGTCCAGGGTGATGGTCTCCCAGGAGTTGATGTCAATGTTGCATTTCTTCATGTTGGCTTTCAGTACATCCTTGAAGATTTTCTTCTGTCCTCCTCTGGTGTGTCTCCCCTGACTGAGCTGGGAGAAGACAACCTGCTTTGGGAGCCTGGTATCTGACACCTGAACTATATGACCAACCCAGCGAAGCTGATGGCGGATAATCACAGCCTCAATGCTTGTGGTACCTGCTTGTGAGAGGACACTGATGTTTGTGCACCTGTCCTCCTGCTTGATATGTAGGATCTTCCGCAGGCAGCATTGATGAAATGACTCTGGTGCTTTGAGGTGTCTCCTGTACGTTGTCCATGTTTCAGCCCCGTACTGTAATGGAGGGATCACGACTGCATGGTGAAACATGAGCTTAGTTTCAGTTTTGATGTCGTGATCATCAAACACTCGTGTCCTCGGGTGACCAAAGTCTTCACCGGCCGATTTCAGACAATGCTGGATTTCTTCGTCAATGTCAGTCTTTTTTGAAAGATAACTTCCAAAATACTGGAAGTGTTCCACATTTTCCAGGCACTCATCATGAATCCTAATCAATGGGGCTGGGGTGTGTGCCTTCGGAGCTTGCTGATGGAGGACTTTGGTCTTCTGAATGTTCAGTGTAAGTCCCATCTTCTCATAAGCCTCAATAAATACGTCGAAGATTCTCTGAAGATTTGTTTGCAACATTGGAGCTCAATGACTGAATCCGGGATGGTCTTAGTGTTTGATTGGAATCGCCTGAGTTTACTGTCAATTCGATAAATAAGCTGAACTCCAGCAGGGAACTCGTCTCTAGTCAGATGGAGCATGGCTGCTAGGAAGATCGAAAAAAGAGCTGAGACGATGACACAAACTTGTTTAACTCCTGTCTTAACCTCAAAGGGGTCTGTAATGGATCCATTGCTAAGGATCATGGCTCACATATCATCATGAAGCAGGTGAAGTATGGTGACGAATTTTGGAGGACATTCACACTTCAACAGAATCTTCCCGAGTGTCTCACAATTTACAGAGTCGACGGCCTTTGTCAAGTAAAAAAATGCTATGTAGAGAGGTTGATATTGTTTGCGACATTTTTCGTGTAGTTGGCGAGCTGTGAAAATCATGTCAGCAGTGTCTCTTGATGGCCTAAACCCACATTGAGATTCGGGAAGTAGCTCTTCAGCAAGTGTAATGAGTTGGTTCAGAAGGGTTTTTGTAATGATTTTTCCTGTAATGGAGAGGAGGGAGATGCCTCCGTCATTTCCACATTATGGAACATTATTTTTGAACTGGACTTGAAATAACTTGTTTAAAAAGACCACAACAGTGTCTGAAAACATGGCTGCACATTTTCATTCTAAAGGATAGTTGCATGAAGAAGCCAATGGGAGTATTCCCTGATTCAATTAGCCAGATGGATTTTTGTCAATGGTGATGATCAGGAGACATTGAGAGTCATTGAGCCAGCATTCCATCCCCCCACGGAGAGTGTCTAGTAAGCTTGAAGGAATCCACAAACCTCGCAGGAGAGGCTATTCCAGATAAGGAGCTAGTCACATGACTAACCTGCTGGCCAACCTGGGTGTTTTTGAATTGTGCCCGGCACAGAACAGTTTTGGGAAGAGACTGCAATTGAACTTCAAGAAGAGAGCATCTCTCTCTCTCTCTCTCACGCAATGTTCCAGGGACCCATGGAAGTAACTCAAGCCTCAATACAGAAGACCAGCGAAACAAGTTTGAAAGTGTGCACTGAGCCCCAACGAGAACTGCAAGACTTAACTTCAATCAAAGACTTTACATCCAATTCAGAACCAGTAAGTAAATTCCATCTACTGCTTCAAACCTTTTCCCCTTTTGATTCTTTCTCCTTTTCTGTCTCTATTTTTGCATATGTTTATCGCGTATATATGCTAGCATGGTCGTGTCGTGTATTTTTAGTAGTTTTAACTGAGTTAGAGTTTTAAGGTGAATAAAATTACACCTTTCTTGTTTAAATCTGAGAAAATCTGTCTGGTTGATTTCTTTGCAATCACAATCAGAGAGCAGTGAGCAAGAACTCACTGAGGGGAAGCTAAAAACAGTGTTTTAAAAAATTAAACCCTGTTACGGCCAAACCAGGAGGGGAGCCCTTGACCCCTGCCTCACCTGGTCGAAACAATTGTCACAATCATTGCATCCTTGAGCTCATTCGGGACTTACTCTTCATTCCAGACCTGTAGGTCAAGGGCGTGGAGCTGTAATGTTAGTTCTTCTCCTCCATTCTTAAAGATTTCAGCGGGAATTGCATCACCTTCTGCTGCTTTGTTGTTCTTCATTTCTCTGATGGCTTTCATCACCTCCATAGGCATTGGTGGAGTTCCGAGCTTGTCTTTAATTGGATGTTGTGGGATGGAGTTGAAAACACGCTCATCAACAATGGATTCTTGATTGAAAAGGTCTTCAAAATGCTCCTCCATCAGGTGTTGACAGCTTCCCTTTTTCCTTGATCAGATCTTCCCCCATCCTTAGACCTCAAAGGGGCTGGTCCTTGAGTACTTGGGTCATAAATGGTCTTTGTGGCAGTAAAGAAGCCATGGATATCATTCATATCAGCGAGATGCGGAATTTCCTTTGCCTTGTCTGCCCACCACCTGTTCTTCATGTTGCTCCACTTCTTTCCTGACACAAAATCCAAGTGTATCTTTGCAGTCATTGATGATATTGGACTTAAGGACATCCCTAGTGCTGTGGACACTCTACTTCTGTTCTTGATTGAAGTTTGAAAGTTTTCCCCTAAGGCATTGTTGGAATTGGTCTCTTTTGATTGGATGCTTCAGAACTTTGACGTTCATCATTTTTGGACATCTCTTCTGTTGCATCTGTCATTTGGGAGCCAGTTTGATGGACATGATTGAATGAATAAGTCAATGATTGGTCCACCAGTCATCAGCTCCTGTCATTGCTCTGGTGGTAGGAACATCCTTGTGATTCTAGGCACCGACAATGACATAATCGATCAAGTGCCAGTGTTTGGACCACAGGTGTTGCCATGACGTTTTGTATTTGTTCTTCTGGTGGAACAGGGTATTGGTGATAATAAGCCCATGTTCTGCGCATTTGGTAAGGAGAAGACTGCTATTGGAGTTGACATTTCCAATTCCTTCCCTGCTAATGGTTCCATTTCAGAGATTGGAATCTCTTCCAACTCTGTCATTGAAGTCTCTGAGAAGAATAAGCCTGTCCTCCTTCGGAACCCCACAGAGAGCTTGGTCAAGTTTGGCATAGAAATCCTCCTTGGTTTCATCGTCGACGTGTAGAGTTGGGGCATATGCACTGATCACAGTGGCGTATTGGCTCCTGGCCAGTTTGAGATGAAGAGTCATGACGAACACTCATCCCTTCCAAGAGGGAACTCCCAAAACTGGTTGACAATTTCATTCTTGATGGGAAAGCCAACTCTGTGAATTCTGCGTTCTTCTTCTTCTGATTTTCCCTTCCAGAAGAGAATCTCGCTGCCTCGGTGTTCCATGAGCTGCTCCTCTCCAACTCGCTGGGTCTCACTTAGAGTGGCGATGTCAATGTTGTATCACCGGAGTTCTTGGCGACAAACGCAGAGCGACACTCCAGGCTGTTCACTCGCGGGTGTGATCATTAGGGTCCTCTTCCAGGTCCCAACCTTTACTACTTGTGTCTTTTGTGTGTTACTGCCACAGAAGGTGTTCCCTCTGGATGTGGATATCCAGTTGGGAGAGGTGAGGCAGACTATGTTCAGGGCAAATAAAAGCCAAATACTGCAGATGCTGGAACTCTGAAATAAAAACAAATACTCAGCAGGTCTGGCAGCATCTGTGGAGAGAGAAGCAGAGTTAACGTTTCAGGTCTGTGACCTTTCATCAGAGAAACCGTTGCACCCCAGCTTCCTCATGTGTCTTAACAGAACGACACCCTGATCCAATGGCAAGGAAACGAAGACGATTGGGGGGTTTGCTGCAGCCTTTGTCTGCCAGAACAGCTGTTGAGATATTTCAGATGGCACCTTTTCCTCCGCCTGTTCTACCGTTGAGGACTTGTTTGCCAGAGCCCCGTCTGCTGAGCATTTCTAGGGTTCCTAACAGGCCTTCATAGTAACCAATGGGCCCGGGACATAAAGAATCCCACTGGACTTCACCCTGTTTTGATTGACCCTTGCTTACTCATTGCCCATGTTCTGCGGTGAGGACGAGGGGGTGGATTTTGGAACCCAAAGTGTAAAAGGACAGGGAAGGGCACAGTTAAGATTGTTGTCCTTAGAGTAGAGAAGGTTAAGGGGAAGTTTAATAGAGGTGTTTAAAATCATGAAGGGTTTTGATAGAATAAATAGGGAGAAACTGTTTCCAGTGGCAGGAGGGTTGGTAACCAAAGGGCACAGATTTAAGATAATTGGCAAACGAACCAACAGCAAGTTGTCTTTACACAGCACATTTAACTATAATAAAACATCCATGGTGCTTCACGGGCAAACAAAATCTGACACTGAGACAGAGGGGAGATGAGAATATTTTTACCCAATGAAATGCACTGCCTGAAAGGGAGGTGGAAGCAATAGTAACTTTCAAAAGACAATTGGATAAATATTTGAAAACTTTGCAGGGCTATGGGGAAAGAGCAGCTGGGATGGGACTAATTGGATAGCTCGTTCAAAGAGCCAGTACAGGTACAATGGACCGAACGGCCTCCTTCTGTGCTGTATGATTCTATGACTGGGCAGAGTGACTCTTTGCTTTGTTCATTACTGCTATATAGTATCTGGAGTGCATAACCCTAAAAAGGAGTGTGTTTGGGTATTAGGGAGGCCAGTCCTGTAATTGTCAAAATCGATGAAAAGTCAAATGCCAGATCACTGAACATTCATAAGATGGCCAGTGTTAAAAGTAATGTTAATCTGGAAATATAATATGCAGAATGCTTTAAAACCTGTAATGTGCAAAAATCCCATTAGTGAATTATCCTTCAGAAACCTCTTTATCTGGGCCTGGTAATAAAACTGAAGTGGTTCATCTCAGTCCCTCCAATCAGGGTTTGAAGCTCTCTCTGCCAAGTGTTGATACTTCATCAGCTTTTTCTTCTATGCTTTCTCAAGGGATGAATTCCTGTCTCCATAACAACAGACCACCTCCACACTTCCGTCTCTGTAGAACAAACACATTATGTTTCCGTAATGGGCTGCATCCTTAAATCAAGGCATGCCTTCCATTCATGGCCAATAGTTTCCCCAAGGACACTGTTAAAGAAGGAAGAACTTGCATTTATATAGCGCCTTTCATGACCTCTGGACATCCCAAAGTGCTTTACAGCCAATAAAGTACTTTTGAAGTGTAGTCATTGTTGTAATATAGGTAACACAACAGCCAAGCACAGCAAGCTCCCACAAACAGCAATGAAAGAAATGACCAGATAATCAGTTTTAGATGTTGATTGAGGGATAAAAGTTGGCCAAGACACTATGGAGACTTCCCTTGCTCTTCTTCAAAATAGTGGCCATGGGATCTTTTACATCCACCTAATAGGCCAGACAGCATCCAAAAGATGGCACCTCCGACAGTGCAGCACTCCCTCAGTACTGCACTGGGAGTGTCAGTCTATGTGTGTTCTGAAGTCTTTGGAGTGGCACTTGAACCCAAAACGTTCTGACTCAGGTGAGAGTGCTACCAACTGAGCCACGGCTAATTTGTTTGACCATTGCAACATCTTATCCCAGCATCTTTTACAACCAATCAACCACCGGAGATGTGTGACATTCTTTCCAATGCCACCTCACATCTGTTTAGTCTTCCCGAGTTGTTATTACATGGATGAGGTCAATTTATTTTCATTCTCAGGATGTGAGTGTCGCTGACAAGGCTGACGATCATTGTCCATCCCTAGTTACCCTGGTGATGGTGGCTAACTTCTTGAACCGTTGCAGTCCTTGTGATGAAGGAGTAATTCTTTGTAGTGGTTTGGTACTACTGAGTGGCTCACTGGGCCACTTCACTGAAGAGTCAACCACATTGGAATGGGACTGGAGTCACATATAGGCCCAGACCATGCAAGGATGGCAGGTTTTCTTCCCTAAAGGACACCAGCTTTTAAAAAAAAAATATTGAATTCAGATTTTCAGACTGACATGGAGGGAAGGGAATTCACATTTTCTGGATTACTAGTCCAGTAGTATAATCACCACAGTCTCCAGTTAGCCCTGAGAATAATCTAGCAATAAATTGAGACTGTTTAAACTGTTGTTATTCAAAGTTATACCTTTCACAAAGTACAGATAGCCACAGTTCTCTTTCGAGCACAAGAAGGCCAAGAGGAAATTTGATAGAGGTGCTTAAAATCATGAAGGGTTTAGATAGAGAACATAAAGAGAAACTATTTCCATTGGTTGAAAGGTCAATAACCAGAGGGCACCGATCTAAGGTGATTGGCAGAATAACCAAAGCTTTTTTACACATCTAATGGTTAGGATTTGGAATGCATTGCCCGATAGAGTGGTGGAAACTGTTGCAATAATCGCCTTCAGAAAGGCATTTGATAAATGCTTGAAGGAGAAAATATTGCAGGATTGTGTGGGAAGAGCCAGGGAATGGGACTAACCGGATAGCTCTTCCAAAGAGCTGGTGCAGATTCGATGGGCTGAATGGCCTCCTTCTATGGCTGTACTATTCTATGATAGTTTCGACAGTAGATTATTGTCCATTTGTTTTGTTACAACTTTCACCAGTTTTGACATTTCCTAGACTTCCCACAAGGAATTCAATCCATCTGAGCTTCAATCACTCTCAACATTTCCACAATTCTGAATCTTTTTGATATTATTCACAACCTGTTTATAACTAAATAAATTCTTTGAAAAATATGCATTGACTTCCCTGAAGCTGCGTTTTCAAGTCATGCAGTGGGAATTCGAGTCTCTAGTTCAGGCAGAGAGAATCCCCGACTGTTGCTTAATTTCACGTGATAGGTGAAGGAATCATTTAGTAGCCATTTTAATCTTCCTTCTCTAAGTTTATTAGGACATTCTGTGAAAATTCAGTGAGAATTAAATGAAAATAAAATCTTGGAATGACAGACGTTTTGAGTGGTTTGACCTTCAGTGTTGGTTTCACAGACGCCATTTCTAAATTATGGAATCATCTTTCCAATTTCTCCTTTATTGGCCTTCTGTCAATCCCAGCCTGTAACTATCATTTCCTGATCCCTGGCATCACCCAGGTGAATTTACATTGTACGCTCTCCATGGCTTTAATTTTCTTTTTGAATTAGGGTACCCAAAACTGCACACATTATTTAAAATATGGTCTAACCAATGTTTTATACAAATGTTGTACTTTATGCCCCTACTTAGAAAACCCAAAATTCTGTTGCTTTTCTTGTGGCTTTATTACCTTTTCATGAAATGCTGCATTTGAACAGCTCTGTTTATCTGCACTTTTCAATGTCTTTCCATTGAGTGTATAATATTATTCCTCGCTTTTCCTCCCAAAATGTATTACCTCACACCCATCCTCACCAAATTGCTTCGATCAGCTTTCTGTCCATGCCACTAAACCTCCTGAAGTCTTTCACAATCCTCCTCACTGTTTCCAAACCTCTCTACTTTTGTGTTGTCAGAAGATTTCAGCAGTCCTTACCCTGTAGTCCAAGCCATCTATACAGACAAAGGATAAAGAGGGGCATAATACTGAAACCCTAGGGAGCACCACTTCCAATCTTCTCCAATTCAACTAGTACCCATTTACCAAAACTCATTGTTCTCTATTTGTCAACCAATTGACAATCTAAGCTTCTACATTTCCTCTTCTAACAGACATCTGAAGTTCTGTAAACAACCTTTAGTGAGACACCTTATCAAGCACCTTCTGAACACACTGTGTACTGCATTCAGTCACCTCCTTGGAGAAAAAAAATGCGACTAAATTTGTAAAATACAACTTAACTTTAATAAATCAATTCTGGCTCTCCTTGATTAATCCAAGCATTTCTAAATGTTCACTCACTTTATTGAAAATTTATGGATTCCAAAAGTTTGATTAACGCTGACTTAATGAACTTTACACCCCTTTATATTTCCTGCCTTCATAAATTCCCTTTCATGTTAACATGCATCGATTCCTTGGGCCGTATTGAATTGACTTTCTCATTGGCTGGTCCTTAACCTTTTCAATCCTTTTATTACCAGGAAGGGTGTTTTATGCTTTCAGTGCTGGTTAAGTCCAATTTGAGTAGATAAAGCCTCCAAGCAGGCTCAACAGAATGCTTCTGTCAGTCTGTTTAATGGATCTATATATATATATATTTAGCATAGCAACAGCTGGAACCTTGGTTAGACCACACTTGAAGCACTGTGATAGTCTAGTCTCCCTATCGTAAAAAGGATATAGAGGCACTGGAGAGGGTGCCGCACCGCACCGCATCGCAGCCTCACAGCTCAAGCGACCCGGGTTCAAATCTGGGTACTGCCTGTGTGGAGTTTGCAAGTTCTCCCTGTGTCTGCGTGGGTTTTCTCCGGGTGCTCCGGTTTCCTCCCACAAGCCAAAAGACTTGCAGGTTGGTAGGTAAATTGGCCATTATAAATTGCCCCTAGTATAGGTAGGTGGTAGGGAAATATAGGGACAGGTGGGGATGTCGTAGGAATATGGGATTAGTGTAGGATTAGTATAAATGGGTCGGCACAGACTCGGTGGGCCGAAGGGCCTGTTTCAGTGCTGTATCTCTAAACTAAACAATGATACCAAAAGTGAGAGATTATACCAATCAGGAAAGATAGAACAGTCTGGGGGTCTTTTCTCTACAAAAGAGAAGGCTGAGCGGTGACCAAATAGAGGACTTTAAAATTATTTAGGAGTTTGATAGGGTAGACGCAGAGAAGATGTTTCCACTTGTGGGCCAGACCAGAACTAAGGGCCATAAATATAAGATAGTCACTCATAAAGCCAATCGGAATTCAGGGGAAACTGCTTGAGTGTGAGAATGTGGGACTCGCTACCACAGAGAGTCGTTGGGCCAAATAGCATAGATGCATTTAAGGGGAAGCTAGATAAGCACACAAGGGAGAAAGGAATAGAAGGATATGCTGAAAGAGTAAGATGAAGAAGGGTAGGAGGAGTAGGCTCGTGTGGAGCATAACCTATTGTATCGAATGCCCCGTTTCTGTGCTTTTAATGTTCTGCAATTGGTAACCACCTGTTTTGCCAAGGACAGCACGAATAATTATTTGTTCTGAATTTTATATGCTGTATTTCTGCCCACTTTCAAATTCTCTGTCTCCTTCTGTACCACTCGACTGCTGCATCAGATTCGATTGGGGTTCTGCCCTCCAACCTCCTCTAGATTTGTATCCTCTGTGTTTATGAATCCAGTCACTTATGTTGATTTAGAAAGGCTGGGGACTCCACTCAGTATATCTACCTAGCCCACTGACATTTTCCTACTTTCTGTTTTCTGTATTTCAACACAGTTCTTATGCATTCCAGGCCTCATGGGTATAGCAATTTATACTGGATTGATTAGAATCCCTTATTAGTATGATCTTTCCACACGGACATGTCTTCCTTATCTCTTCATACAGTATCCTATCCTTCAGTTAGTTTTACCCTGGACCTCAATAGCAAACTCTCAATGTTATTGAGGTACATAAGTGGAGTTGAGGGGCATGATCTAATAGAATGGTGGGACAGGCTTGAGGGGCTGAATGGCCTACTCCTGTTATTATCTCTAATGTTCTTCCAGCTAGCTCATGAGAGAGCACCAGCTGGTTTATTCCATTTACCTCCCAGGTGCATCTCTCAGTGAGTTTACTAATACCTGCCTTACATGGCCACCTGTAAATATGCCAAATGAACATTGAGTCCATCCCTCACAGTTCAAGATTGTGTGTCATTCAGTTGCGAATGTGTTGGCACGGATGTGGGGAATTTGTTTCTTCTCGGGCTGAATTCTTGGACTTGAGCCAGGACTTTTGTTTCCTCTTGTCATTGATTTCTGAGATAAAAATGAGTTGAGCATTTTTTGGATTCGGCTTGAAACTGTCTAGGTTTGAGTTGACTTTCAGAAGAGTGGTTGGATTGGATATCCCTGTTTAGAGTTACACTCATTACCCATTACCTGACCAAGGCCTGGAGGATTAAAGAGGGTAAGGACAGCAGATTTTCTTCCCTAAAGGACATTAGTGAACCAGATAGATTTTTGCAATAATCCAGTAGTTACATGGTCATCATTACCGAGACTAGCTTTTTATTCCAGATTTATTTAGTTAACTGAATTTAAATTCCCCAGATACTATGGTGGGATTTGAACTCGTGTCTCTAGATTATTAGTCCAGCCCTCTGGATATTTAGTCCAGTAAGATAACCACTATGCTACTGTACCCCTGACATTGACAATTACTGAAGTAAAGGAATATCTATAAATGATCATGCGCACAGTATTATGGAAGGTGACACTAAGCTGGGTTTTAGTTGGCTGTAGGTCTTGAGGAGAGATGTAGGTTAAATGAGGAGTTCCACAGTCTTGACATTGTGGGAAAAGGTGAGTACAAGTTGGGTGGAATCTCTGCATTCCTCCAACTCTAGCTTCTTGTGCATTTACCATTTCCTTCACGCCATAGCCTAGACCCCAACATTGGCAGCCTTGCCTTCATCCATTTAAGCCTGAAACCCTGGAATTTCCTCCCCAAACCTCTCCTTCTCTCCACTTTCCTCCTCTTTTAAGACGCTGCTTAAAACCTACCTGCTTGCCCTAATAGCTCCTTCTTTGGCTTGGTGTCTGTTTTTGTCTCATAACTCCCTTGTCAAGCACCTTGGGGGTGCTTTTCTCCATTAAATGTGCCATATAAATGCAAATTATTGATGGTACAATGAATCTCAATTTCAGCGTATTAAGTTTTCTGGAAAGGGGGTAGTGTGCAGGACAGTTGCAGTTCAGAAAAAGCAGAAGAGGAAAACTCAGAGGGGCAGTGACTACAATAGAATCAAAAAACACAATAACATCTTGCATTTATGTAGTGTCTTTAATGTAGTAAACCATCCCAAGATGCTACATATGAGTGTAATTGGACAAAAATTGACACTGAGCCACACAAAGTGATATTAGAACAGGTGACCAAAAGCTCACTCAAAGAGGTGGGTTTTAAGTCTGCTTCTTATTCTTACCAAGACTGGATTTTTGAATACTAAGGGGATTTAGGAATAGTGCGGTAAGATAGCTCAGCCATGACCTTACTGAATAGCAGAGCAGGCTGGAAGGGCTGAATGGCCAACTCCTGTTCCTATTTCATATGTTATCTTGTTCCAGGATTAAAACAACTGAACTGGACTATACCATAATCCTACGTGTGCACTGACTGATCACTGTCAATCTGCACCCTTTGTCGCCATGTTTTATGCCTCGAAGCTGCTGATGAAAGGCAGCCATTTTATGTAGAATTGCTGTCCGTGATATTGTCGTGGGGAACAATGTTCGGTGCGGCCAGTTCCAGAAGAGGTGGGTTTAATACAGACAGGTTGCTTCTGGCCAGCTGTTTGACAAAATTAAATGCAGGATCAGCGAAGAATCTGTGACATTGATAAATGGCTGCCTCTGTAACATTAAGGATCATGTGGCAATCCAGCCAAATGTACTTGGAACTTAGGTTGCCACAGGCTACAGTTTGTGTGTGTGTGTATGCCTAAGGCACTCTCTGTCATATCTCACCTTCATGCAAGTGTTAAGGCAACAGATGGAGAAAGTCGAGTTTGATTTTCTCAAATATTTCAGCCAAAACTCATGGAGTGTTTTCTTCGGCTAATATCTGATAATATGAGGGATTATGGAACCTGTGTGTAATTAATTACAGAATAATAGATACCCGGGAGAGATTTATATTGGGAATAATAAATACAAGGTAGTAATTTATATATGGAGTAATAGATACATAGGAGTGATTTATATTGGGAATAATAGATAGCAGGGAGTGATTTATATACAGAGTAATAGATACCCTAGTGTGATTTAGAACCATTGAAAAGGTACAGTACAGAAGGAGGCCATTCAGCCCATCGTGTCCGGGCTGGCCTAATAAACTAGCTGCCCAAACTAATCCCACCTTCCAGCACCTGGTCCATAGCCTTGCAGGTTACAGCACTTCAGGTACATGTCCAGGTACATTTTAAAAGAATTGAGGGTTTCTGCCTCCACCACCATTCCTGGCAGTGAATTCCAGACACCTTCCACCCTCTGGATGAAAAAGGTTTTCCTCATCTCCCCTCCAATCCTTCTACCAATCACCTTAAATCTGTGCCCCCTGGTAACTGACCTCCCCACCAGGGGAAACAGGTCCTTCCTGTCTACTCTATCCAGGCCCCTGATAATTTTGTACACTTCAATCAAGTCACCCCTCAGCCTCCTCAGTTCTAGGGAAAACAACCCTAGCCTATCCAATCTTTCCTCATAGCTGCAACTTTCAATCCCTGGCAACATTCTTGTAAATCTCCTCTCCACTCTCTCCAGAGCAATTATGTCCTTTCTGTAATGTGATGACCAGAATTGTACACAATACTCCAGCTGTGGCCAAACCAGCGTTCTATACAGCTCCAGCATTACATCCCTGCTTTTGTATTCTATACCTTGGCCAATAAAGGAAAGCATTCCAAATGCCTTCTTCACCACTCTATCTACCTGTCCTGCCACCTTCAGGGACCTGCGGACATGCACGCCAAGGTCTCTCACTTCTTCTACCCCTCTCAATATCCTCCCGTTTATTATATATTCCCTCGCTTTATTTGCCCTCCCCAATTGCATTACCTCACACTTCCCTGGATTGAATTCCATTTGCCACTTTTCCGCCCACTCAACCAAACCATTGATATCTTTCTGGAGTCTGTGGCTATCCTCTTCACTATCAACTACACGGCCAATTTTTGTGTCATCAGCAAATTTCCCAATCATGCCTCCCACATTTATGTCCAAATCATTAATATATATCATAAACAGCAAGGGACCCAACACTGAGCCCTGTGGAACACCACTGGAAACAGCTTTCCATTCACAAAAACATCCGTCGACCACTACCCTTTGTTTCCTGTCCCTGAGCCAACTCTGGATCCAACCTGCCACATTCCCCTGTATCCCATGGGCTTTCATTTTACTGACCAGTCTGCCATGTGGGACCTGGTCAAATACCTTACTAAAATCCATGTAGATCATATCCACTGCACTACCCTCATCAATCCTCCTTGTTACTTTCTGAAAAAACTCAACTAAGTTGGTAAGACATGACCTTCCCTTAACAAATCCATGCTGACTATCCCTGGTTAATCCGTGACTTTCAAAGTGACAGTTTATCCTATCTCTCAGAATAGATTCTAACAATTTATCCACCACCGAGGTCAAACTGACCGGCCTCTAATTATTTGGTCTATCCCTTGCATCTTTTTTAAACAGTGGTACAACATTTGCAGACCTCCAATAGTCTGGTACCTCTCCTGTATCTAGTGAGGATTTGAAGATGATCCTCAGCGCATCCGCTACTTCCTCCCGAGCTTCCTTTAACAACCTGGGGATGCAATCCATCCGGTCCTGGCGATTTATCCACTTTCAAGGATGTCAGACCCTCTAGTACTTCCTCTCTCATTATGCTGATCGTATCTAATATTTCACACTCCTCCTCTTTAACTACAATGTCTACATCAACCCTCTCCTTTGTGAAGACAGTGACAAAAAACTATTTATATAGGGAATAATAGATACCAGGCAGTGATATATATCAGGAATAATTGATATCGGTGTGTGATTTATATAGTGAATAATAGATACCTGGGTGTGATTTATATAGGGAATAATTGATATCAGTGTGTGATTTATATCGGGAATAACAGATACCCGGGTGTGATTTATATCTGGAATAATAGATACCCGGGTGTGATTTATATCGGGAATAATAGATACCCGGGTGTGATTTATATCGGGAATAATAGATACCAGGCAGTGATTTATATCAGGAATAATTGATATCGGTGTGTGATTTATATAGGGAATAATAGATACCTGGGTGTGATTTATATAGGGAATAATTGATATCAGTGTGTGATTTATATCGGGAATAACAGATACCCGGGTGTGATTTATATCTGGAATAATAGATACCCGGGTGTGATTTATATCGGGAATAATAGATACCCGGGTGTGATTTATATCGGGAATAATAGATACCTGAGTGTGATTTATATCGGGAATAATAGATACCCGGGTGTGATTTATATCTGGAATAATAGATACCCGGGTGTGATTTCTATCGGGAATAATAGATACCCGGGTGTGATTTATATCTGGAATAATAGATACCCGGGTGTGATTTCTATCGGGAATAATAGATACCCGGGTGTGATTTATATCTGGAATAATAGATACCCGGGTGTGATTTATATCGGGAATAATAGATACCCGGGTGTGATTTATATCTGGAATAATAGATACCCGGGTGTGATTTATATCGGGAATAATAGATACCCGGGTGTGATTTATATCTGGAATAATAGATACCCGGGTGTGATTTATATCGGGAATAATAGATACCCGGGTGTGATTTATATCTGGAATAATAGATACCCGGGTGTGATTTATATCTAAAATAATAGATACCCGGGTGTGATTTATATAGGGAATAATAGATACCTGGGTGTGATTTATATAGGGAATAATTGATATCAGTGTGTGATTTATATCGGGAATAACAGATACCCGGGTGTGATTTATATCTGGAATAATAGATACCCGGGTGTGATTTATATCGGGAATAATAGATACCCGGGTGTGATTTATATCGGGAATAATAGATACCTGAGTGTGATTTATATCGGGAATAACAGATACCCGGGTGTGATTTATATCTGGAATAATAGATACCCGGGTGTGATTTATATAGGGAATAATAGATACCTGGGTGTGATTTATATGTGGAATAATAGATACCTGGGTGTGATTTATATAGGGAATAATTGATATCAGTGTGTGATTTATATCGGAAATAACAGATACCCGGGTGTGATTTATATCGGGAATAATTGATATCGGTGTGTGATTTATATCAGGAATAACAGATAGCTGGTGTGATTTATATCTGGAATAAAAGA